>NC_139721.1:66797364-66814864 GCF_964211835.1 Anser anser
TACCAGGTTCATATTAATATGAAGTTTAAATATTTATTTTAAATATCCTTGAAAAGGCAATAAACAAAATGCAGAATATTAAATGCTACTTGTATGTGTTTATGGGACCTCTTTGAAAAATGAATTAATACAGAAAGAATAACAGATTGCCTAAAAATTTCCTGGTTGTTCAGTGCCAGCTGCTTTTTGTGTACTGATTTCTAGACTAGTCACACATCCATGGCATGAGATCATTTAAAAATGTTTTAGCTATAATAGAAGGTATGCATTTAGAGATGAAGCCCTTAAATTTGATGATGTTTGCTGCAGGATGAGTATTTTCAATTCATTTTGTGGTCCAAAAGAAAGGAAAGATCCAGAGACTCTCAACCAAATACCTGCATAGCCTTGGGAAATGTTGAACTCAGGAGTTCAAATGTCACTTCTTCCAGCTGCAATTCCCATGCAACTCATTGCCCGTGTTATTCACTTAGGCCTTGTGCCCTAAAGTAGATGACATTTAGGAAAGAGCTCTCTTCTTCCCTCTAATAAAAAAATAAAAAAATAAGAAGAACAACAAACAAAATTATATAAAACAAGATCTCATGGAAGTCCAGTGTAAGACACAGTCTCAGCCACTGTGGCAGATTAGCATAGAGAGCTAGCAAACCAGGTTTTATTACACTCTCTCTAACAAAGTTGAGAGGTAAAATCTAGGATTTCACTTTAAACACTCTCTACAGTGAGATTTGGTTCTCCAGAATGCATTTTTCCTTTCCATTTCCCAGTGGATAACAGAAGGCAATTCGTATCTCAGCTGCATCAGACATGCATCCTAATACAGTTTCCTTTGTATTGATTTTAGCACGTTAAGCTCAGGAACTTCCCAAAGACATGAAGTGTTTATCAGTCGTGTGTTGATCTGCATATAATAAAAATAAAAATAAGTAAGATCGTACTCAGTGAAGAAGTGAGTTGAGCTCTGTCTGTATGCAGTTTGAGTTTTGGCACATAAACTTACCGTTATGTCAAAATTTTATATTGATTTTGCATGTGTATTAGTATTTAGGCAAGGATGCATATATACTAATTCAACTGGTAGCAAGAGCTGACCAGAAGAATGAAAGAAAATAATTTTAAGGTTTTGATTTTTTTGTGTTCCATTGCGTTTCTTTTTTTTACCATTTTCAAAATATATATATATATTAGTAATTTACAGATCATAGCCTTGGATTTAGGAGTGAAATGAGAACAACTTAAAATGTGGACAGTATTTGGGATTGCTTTCTTTTTCTTAGTTTCTAGCTCAGTGCCTGTATTAATAAACTCTCGCAACTCGTTTTGCTTTATGAGAATCTTTTTGAAATGTTTACATTTTTGCTTCATTAATATGATTAATACAAAAAATACCATAAATTATGTAGTAGTTTCTATGAAACTACTCTTGCTTCTAATACATAAGTATTAGAAAGAAAGAAGGAACTCCCTTTGCTGCTTTTTCTTAAATTATAAGCTTATCTTCCATTAATATTATAACTTCTTTTGTTAATATTATATGCAGATTGACAGGCTTTCATGCAAATTGATGTGATTTATTGACAGCTCTCAGTTCTTCCTGTACAAAGAGGCCACGTTGTGACAATTTGCAACTTCTGATCTGGAAGCTGCACATTCATTTGTCACTCTTTTCTACCTATGACAATGTTAAGCATTCATGCTATAAATATATGTTATATTAAGTATGCTGTTCTTATTTTAGGTATGTTTCTTACTTTAAGTATTACTTTCCAAGCAACCACTCTGAACTACTATTTTTAAATTCCTGACCTGAGAAAGGAGCCATATATGAACATGTATTCTTCCAAAATATACTATAGAAGAGTTTATAAACATATAATAAATAAGCAAATAAATAAAGATGATAATACCAAAAGTTGCAATTCCTAAAAAAAAAAGAATAATAAACAGTGTTTTACCAATATCACCCTCATTTGAACTCATAACAAAGTAAATAAATCTTGCTATTTCCCATAACTCAGCATGATCTAACATACAGGCAAACACCTTGTGTATAACACTTAGTATAAAGTGCAGACAGTATGCTTTACTATATAAAATTATAGAATATTATAAATACATTTAAAAACTCACAAAGTCAATGTCAATTGCTGAAAATATTTGGAAAAAAAAAAGATCTTGTCTCCTTATTTTTGTTATGAGTTCACAAATCTTTACATTTTTTTTTTCAATATGTTTAATATAATATAATAATGTAAAACTGAAAGCACTCAGAAGTGCTCTCTTGGGACTCATTCCCAGCCCTTTTTCTTTTTCCTTTTCATCATCCAGTCTTTCTGAAGCCCTTGGGACAACCACTTTAAAACAATCTGTGGCGGTGTGATTTATACTTATATATCTAATGAAGCCCATTTTATAATAATTATTCAGATTTAGTTTAAATAACTCTTTATCCATTATCCTGCTAGGGATGGTCAAGGAAAATTGGTGTACGCTTGGCTATTAATTCTAAATCTGTGGTCAGTTAAAACACACAATAACATGTCTTGGCAACAGCATTTTTTTTTCTTTTACATTTATGTTCTTCTGTTGTTCTTCTGTTTGTATAGTGTATCACCTCCTCCACACAGTTTTACATAGTTAATCTCTCTTTAAGTATAGCTCAGAAACTTGGAGGATTAAATTTGCAAGTGATGGAAGTGCATTTGCACTGATGAAACTGTATGAAGAAGGATTGCAAACAGAAGTCTAGCTAGGAAAAAAAATATAACTCTAACAAAGTTTAGTTAGATAACAGAATACAGAAAAGTTTTTATTATAGTGATTCACAGAGGTAAGAAAAAGAGAAAAAGATGCTTAAAGCCATCCACAAAAATGGGAAAAAAAAATTAAAACTATCCTTAATCAATTTGCTTGGCTTATTCTATATTACCTGGCATTGAATTATGGGGTGATAAGATATATAGCTGGTTATTAATGCATCCACAGATATGTATGTACATGTAAGTCCACTCCAAGTTCCACAGATTAGACACTGCTAGCAAGATAAAATGTTTCCTGTTAATTATTGTACATGCTATGAAAGACGATCATATAATCAACAAGAAGAAATTATTGTGACTTGGTGAAGTGATGGAATCACAGAATACATCATGAACCATGCAACACTGTTTAATCATTGCCAATGTCTTTGCAGTTCTTTCATTAAAAATTAATTATTGTTTTGGTACTTCATTATAATACTTGTCACTAGTTTGGTATTAGACATTCTAATAAATAAAGGTTAAAAAGTGTGTAAAAAATTGCATACAATTATGAATAGGAGTTGAAGTCCTGAAAATGTTTGAACTGTAGTATCTTCAGACATCATTTGTTCTTTAAGATTAGCTGTTATTATTATTAATCACTGAAAGCCAGGAGTACACTATCTAAAGAAATACTCCATTTAAATGTCATTAATAACTACAGTAACTACAATACTGCAAAATAAATTGGAAATAAATAGTAGGGACTTCCCTTAAATAAACCGATTTAAGGCTTGCTATAAGTATAGTCTCAGAATTTTTCACTTTTTGACATACAGTGTTTTGGGGATCAATTTTTCAATAGAGGTGAAATTAAAGGCATGAAATTTGACTATTTTACTCATGTAATTTGTTTTATATACACTAGTAAATAAGCACACACCAGTTCATATGATGAATTAGACATCATTACCGCATACTCAAAACAACGACAAAAAAACAAACAACAGTGTTTCAAAGACTTGTTTACTGTGGGACCATTTTGACTGATTACATTTAGCACTGATGAGAAAACAGGAGGCTGGCATGACTTTTATGAACTTACTAAGAAAGTTTTAAGTCATCATGGAATTAAACTCTTTGCAAAATGGAAGCAATCCAAAGCTATTATGCACATGATGCTAGAGATGATGACAGTGTGAAAATGGAAGAATAAATACAATAAATTCCACCAGAAGTCTCTTCAAAGACGATACCAAATTTAAAAAAAAAAAAAAAAAGAGTCAAAATCATGCAGAATGTGAAATAATGATAATATGCGGTGATTCTCATAAAGAAAACCTACCTATGATGGGAAAGAACCCTAGCTCACAGAAGGATGTATAAATAACCACATAGCCGTAGGACAAGTCAGATTGTGAGGGGAGGAGCATGTCTCCAGAATATGATGAGTCATAACTACCCACAAGTCTCAGGCCTTTGCTTAGGCCTAGGTTTTAGGCCTATTCTGCTTGCCAGAAGACTCTCTGGCAAGAACAGCAAACAATCCCAAGGGAAACCTCTCAGGACTGACCATCAGTGTTACCAGGATGCAAAGAGATTTCTACAGTCCATTTCAGGAGTACCTTGAAAATTCTTGTTACTTCTTGATATGTGTGAAGAATATATGTCTGACTAACCTACTGGACTTTATTGTTTAATACGCCTTCAGGAATGAAACATTGTTTATATCAGGTCACTCCATGCTGGCTTAGTTAGTAGGCAAGAATAAGATATTAAAAGAAAATAATTTTCCCTCAAAAACAATCAAAACCGATCAAAGCTCCTGACAAAATCATGAAAGCATGAAACACAATAAAATACAAGATTATTTTAACCATTCAGAATTCTCTTTGATTGCTTCTAGCACAGTTTGTGCTTCTAGCACTTCACATAGTTTGTGTCTCAGCCTTCCCCTTCTTCCAATGCACATCCGTCACGCCTGCAAGATTTATTATAGTTATATCTATCTTACTGCACCTTGTTTCTAAAGATGGCTGTTCCTTCTTTGTTTCCCTCTCTCTATTGAGTAGAAGATGTAAGATGGATGCATATGACTGAATTACTGCATACATCTCTACCTTTCCAAGATAGATGTATTTTTCTATTCTTATTTATTCTTAATATAAATACTCACATAGCTCTAGGACAAGTTGGATTGTGAAGGAAGGAATATTGTTCCAGATTTTCTCTCCATTCTGAGACCTTGCTTACAGTTCGTGGTGATTGGTCACTTCAATGTCACACAGAGTAAGACAAAACTAAATTATTTTCTTCTCCCTCATCTTCTATTTCTACTAGATTGCTTAGTGTTAGTGTCCACTTACATTAAAATATGAAAAATCTATTCTCCTCCTATGTATGAATATCTACAATTACTATATATTGATAATATTGAAATTAGAGATAAAGGTTTATATTACAACAAGATTTTTTTTTTTCTTATAAAGTAGGGAAAAAAATCAAAATCAACTCTGAAACTCCCCCATCAATTTACAATTTGTGTGTACATATTGCTGCACATATCATCAATTCACATTATTCCATAACCACTGGTACAGAACCCTGCAAAACTGGAAGGTCAAATGGTGATGGTCAAGCTTTGTTTGCAAAAGATGGCAAATCAAATTCTTAAGCCTTATTTATTCATGATGGTTGACTTAAAATATCTGGTCAGACTTTTATGAAAATGCAATAAAATACAGCCACTTCTTGAGCAGTTATGTATTATGACAAAGTTTTAAAAATAATTTTAAGCTCCAGGTAACTTTTTTTTTTTTTCTAAAAAGAATAATAGAACTTCAAACAAAGCAGTGATTTAAACTCAAATAATGTAATCTCTTAAAAAAAATCCCCATTTTTAATTTTTCTATTTTTAGCCATGTGATATTAGTAGGAATTTGTTTTTAATCAAACATTAAAATTTTCCAATATTTATTGCTGTTTTGCATTTTTTAACTGAACATGTTTTCTAATCATTGTCTGTTGCAACATAATATTTTCAAAAAAATGCCTGCTAGAAAGTTTAGACATGGTAGTTCAGCTGCTAGCTTCTGGGGATATCCACGTTGTATTATGCTTGGCTTAGAATAAGCGACTCCTGCTAGATTCAGCAAAAATAAAGCACAATGACCTCTTCAGCTGGACACTTTAGCAGCTGGTCTATAACTTAAACAGAGTTTTGCTTTATGCTTTCTAAACTGTCCTGGGGATTGAACAGACAACATATAAAAATATGACAGGAAGATGATGGATTATGGGTCATAAGTCTCATTTCAGCCATACAAATAAAACATCATGCTTGTGCGTTATGATAATACATTTAATGGGCAGAAATTAGCAGATGTTGATTGCATTGTAGTGCACACAGCATACCAAAAATCACAGAGGAATGTTTGAAGGATCATAAAGAGACTGTATCATTGGATTCCTGTAAGACAGAGTTCAAGTAGCAAAAACACAGAAAAGACAGTGTGGTAGTTGTCTGGCTTTGGTTTAATCACTACTCTCTGCCAAATGCAGTCATTAAAGTGTGACAACAATTGTATGCATTTTAGTTTAAAGAGAACAGTAATGTTTTTTCTACCCCTTCCTAAGTAATACTTTATAGCTGTCAAAACATAAGGTTCTGGAAGATTCCTCTTGAAAGAAAACTTCAAGACAAATTTAGGAAAAAGGTATGAATGAAACTTTGTACTTCCATGATATTTAGAATTCTATAAATTATCTCATATAACATATAAAAGCACAAAGATTTGGCCCTGCTCAGTTACAACTTCTTAGAAAAAGCTTTTATACTTAATATGTATAGGCACACAGAGAAATACAATTGAACTCAAGAACTACCTCTTTAAATATTCAGATGTAAAAGCTAAATTTACTTCTTTAAAAGAAAGAATTAGGTGTACGTTATGTGTTGAAGTCCCCCTCAACTCTTCTTCCAGTACTGTAGGATTTATTTTCAGGAGCCTATGAACGTTACTGATTTGAGAATTCTGTTGCTATTAAACTAAATTTTAAAATTTCAGTTTCTCATCTGGCACTGCATACAATAACTTTTCTCCTTGGCTAAGCCCAAGAGAAAAAAATAATGTCTATGCTCTGTTTTCATTAACAAATTGATGAGATCTGGATATATTTTTTTTTTCTTTACTGTTTGCCTTCTTCCCTATCATATAACTAGCCCATCTGTATAAGTATTGTCTGCCATAGATTCATTTAAATATGGATTTAGAAATGTTCAATTCAACCACGTAATCATGAGCTAATATATGTGGCAAAGACTGCCTTGTAGATGTACATAGTATGTTGAATTTGCATGTACTTTACTTGAAATATAAGTATTCTAAGAATCAAATGTGCAAACTACTGTAGTATAAAATAAAGATCCTCCACGTCTGTGATGATGATTTTATCACATTGCTTGCCTCATAGTCAATGTAAGCCAATAGAACAGTGTGCAGAGACATAAATAGTCTAGTTTCGATGGTTCTAGCATTTTAATTTTAATTTTTCCCCATGGTTATGTTTATAGTAAACTTGACTTATGGTAAAGGCACTAGAGAGATGAGAAGTCCATGAGTGGTCATTACCATGCAACACATTGCAACACAAAGGCCTATTCTACCAGTTTTGTAACATGATTAAAAACGAAAACAAAGAAACCAGATGGTGACTGTCCATCTCCATTCATTCTTATATGTCATCTCAGTGGTAGATCAGCACAAAGGCAAGTTCCTTGAAGGGTTAACTGGAAGAAAGACAATAGATGGTTATTAACAATGGAGGCTTACTTTAATAATAATTTTCACGTTTTTTGTTTAGGCTTTTTGTATGAAATTTCTGAATCACAGGTAAACACAAGTAGTTATTTTTCATCTATATATTGTTATTTCAAACGTCATTTTGAATCTTCTTCCTACATCAACAATGAGATAGTTTGGCAGAAAGTGTCAGAGCATGCTATTGTTTTATTTTCATTCATACAAAACAAGCCAAAATTTACAGGAATAGGGGAGTGTTTCTGATCTCATGATATTTCCATAATTCTGTGCTTTATACCACAGCTTTGTACAATAGTATTACAGATATATAGTGATGTACTGTATTTATTTACAAGTATATACAAATTGTATCCACACATTATAAATTGACCTTATATCAAACCAGAAAGATTACACAGTCATTTGTCTTAAAATCTGAATATTCATTGTGGGACTTTGTACATTATTTTTCCATTTGAAGTCTTAGCTTGTTTTAGGATCACCACACTTTTTTATTATCTGCAAAAATATCATGGCATGGAGGGTGTGGATAGAAATTGGTTGTACATTTAAATTTTCTGTACAAATACAGGAATCTATACAATAAAATTTAGAGGGACTATGTTCAAAACACACAAAGTGATGTACAATACGTAGATTTGTAGCAGCTTTGTAGAAATCCTTGCCAAAAGAGATTGGGGGCACTAAAGGTTTACAAGATTTCAACGACAGTAGTTGAGGGTGGCAGCTCTGCTAGACTTCTTGCTCCACCTTGGCTCTTGTCTATTGGCTGCAGCTCTGGCCTGGGGCCTGCTTCTGCAGTGGCTCCCCCATGGGCTGCAGCATGGAGATCTGCTCTGCCGTGGGACCCATGGGCTGCAGGGGGACAGCCTGCGCCACCTGGGGCCTCCCCACAGGCAGCAGGGGAACTGGTGCTCCGTGCCTGGAGCACCTTCTGCCCTGCTTATGCACTCACCTTGGGGTCTGCAGGGCTGCTTCTCTCTCATTTTCTCACTCCTCTCTCCCAGCTGCTGAGACACAGCAGTGTTTTCCTTTTCTTAAATCTGCTCTCCCAGAGGTGCAACTGGCATCACTTATAGGCTCAGCTCTGGCTGGCAGTGAGTCCCGTGCGGAGCTGTCTGGAGCTGGCTCTGATCTGACATGGGGCAACTTCTGGACTCTTCTCACAGAGGCTATCCCTGCAGACTCCCACTGCCAAAACTTTTCCATGTAAGTCCAATACACAGATGGACTTCTAGTCTGTTTTAATACACCATTCTTTAACAATTTGCTGCTTTTCATTTGACCTAAGCTATTCCTTCAAGGCCATTCTCTTTTCTGTATTGGAATGATCAGCTCATAGGAGAAACCTTTTTCAGTTCCAGGATTTTTCTGGTCATTGTGCTAATGTGTGTAGTTTGCTGTCCATAGGACAGTTTCAGAGCACTGCAAGATCTCATGGTGGGTGCTCCAATGAGGTATGTTCAGACTGTTTTTAATGTGTCTATTTTGAAACAGTTATTTGCACAGAGGAAAAATGTAAAATAAACAAACATTGCCATGTGTAAATAAAATCAGACAGCAAATACAGTTGTGAAATTTTAATGATCTATTAGTTTTAAGTATTTTGCACTATGCTATATTACTAAATGATAATTTGAAATTTGTTAACTTTGCATGCTAAAACTATTCAAGTTCTGTTTAAACTATTTGGAATTCTAAATAAAGAAGGAAAACTCTATTAAATGTAATGAGCACTCAAAATCTTCTCTAGGTTTTAACTCCTTGTTTTGAATCATTCTTATTATGGTAGCCAGACCCACTGACATGCACTATGCTCAATCTCACAGTTGACAATACAGTACCATCAAAATCATTATTGTTAAAAAAATTAAAAATTAAAAATTAAACATCTTACTCTACAAGTAATACATAATGTCATATACCTCTTACTAAGGAGGCGCATCTTCTATAACCAAAGAGAATAACCTGATTTGAACTAGAAGAATTGAATAGAATTGTTAAACAATCCTTTGCATTTTAAGCAACATTTAATTAGAAACACACTTTAACCACCAAAATGATAAAAATCCAAGAGATTAAAATTTGAGTGTCAATTATCATAAAATTCATCATTGTAATTCTTATTAAAACTCAGTGTTTAGATAGGTAATGATTTTATAATATGGCAATTTGCATAAGGAGCCCTGAGATGGCTTATTATTTCGATCCTACACAATTACAATTCTAGCTCCATACATCAGAGCTCTTAGCAATATAAAATCACTGTGCTAATTAATAAGCCATTTACTGACTGCAGCTAGTTATGGCGGTCCTGCAGCTGACCTTACGGAAGATGAGCCATCTCTGAAGTGCCTGTGTGTAACTACAAACATAATGATGTGCCAGGAGGGAATCATTAAAAATAATTTACACAAGCCTTCATTTACAAGATCTTTTGATAGCGTGCTTCCCCGGTGTTTAGATCCACAGTGCAACCCCTACCATTTGGAAAGTGCCAAGCAGGAGAGTGAACGAGGATACCTAAGTGGTTAATTAAGAGCCATTCGGACGCCACAAGAGCCACCTGAAAAATCCCTCTGATGTCTGCTGTGTCAAATGTCTCTCACAGGCAAAACCACAAGAGGTAGCTGCCATAGCAGGCTAATTATTGGGGACCAGGAGCAGCTGAGAGTGGCCTGTCATGCAGTGCTTGCTGCGAGCACCCAAGCCGAGGACTAAGCAGAGCACTCTTTTGTGTCATTGGACTTGAGAGATACAGTGGAAATGAGATGCTGTGATAATCAGAAGTGATTGAACAAGTCATAAAAGTGTGTAGTTGTAGATGAAATTATTCATTGTGCTGTTTGATGTATTTTGTAACTTTTTTTACACTGTACTGATATTTCACTTCCAACATGTGTTTTCTTAAGTCTTTCATTTTGAATGCTTCTAAGAAAACAACATCTTGCATAGGCCTTATAAACATAGATTTCAAAGCATCAAAGATATTGCTTATGACATAAAAATAGTTTCAAACTACATAAAAAGAACCACACACACATATATATTTAAAATAAAGCACATTTAGTCAGACTACATCATGAGGCTATAGAAGAAAATATGAGCATGCACACAGGAGTCTGCTAATTTCAGTACAGTCTGAACTAAGACTTGTTCAGTACAGTCTGAACAAGACTAAAACATTGTCACTGCATTCCTCAAAGCAGCTAGAAATAAGAACCATGCAAACACGCAAATTATTATTTATTTCTCCTTCAGCCGAGTCTCTGCAAGGTGAAGGAACAGAGCCGTCACCTTGTGTGGCATTGGATTAATTTAGTGGCATTCAGTTGGTTTATTGACTTACAAGGGATTTTTCCAAATCTGCACAGGAGAATTCTATACTTTTTTCCAGTTTGTAACTTACCCTGTTAAGAGTAAGTCATTCATACTCTTAGAGTGCAGACACTTTCCAAGCCTTATACCTTCTGTGTTTATTTTCTGAGATGCTTTGCCACAAATGTTACATGAGAAAGCTGTGTGATCACATGATCACATTTGCTGTGTGATCCTTGCTAGTGCATCGTGGCCGAGTGCCAAGTCTGGGACTGAGAAGAATTAGTTTACTAAAGCTGGGGGCAGCAATACAGTGGCTCTGTGCCTGTGTTTGTGTGTCTGTAGGTATTTGGGAGAGGGAGAGAAAAAGGAACCAACTGTGTGCTTGGCATCTTATCTATGGTACTAACAGGGCTTTTAATTTTATATGTGCAATTTTTGATATATAAGCCATTTAGGCACTTTATTTTGTTAAGATAATAATATTTATTTATTTATTTTCTAGATGGAAACCACCTCTTTCAGAATGTCTGTGATGTTTTCTTTTGAAATGTATTAGACTTAGTCTCATTTTATTTTTAAAAGATCTATATAAGTAAATTCACAAGAATTAGAAAACAACTACACTTTTCTTTTATATCCATGTTCTTGTGCACAAGGACAGTATTATTTTTCTAATAACACTACATGTTTTTGAAAGACATGAAAGAGATGACTGTATCTACAACTCAGGTAATTTGCATAAATGAATTAAGTTGCATTCACCTCTTCTCATATAAAATGACTACAAGTAAGATGCATTCTTCAATGTAATAATTTGTCTTCCTTTCTAATCAGTGGAGACAGGCTGCTTCAAAGGGGAAACGGGTTCAAGTCAATCATACTACACCTCTCATCAGACAAGACAAGAGTAAGGAGCCAGTTTAGTCCCTTTATGTTTTCTAAGTGGTTAAAATTCTTCTTTTGTATACTTGGTCTGTAGTCTGTAGAGGTGGTGAGAACTGCAGATATACTTCGCAGATTGGAAGACCAAGACATAGAGGAAAAGTTGGAGAAGCCGTGCCATGAACGTATAGCTAGATTCTGCTGATTTTGGGCTTATCTCACTCTATATTGCTGTTAAGTATATAAAGAGTGGGGCAAAACCTCAGGCTGTGGTTCCATTCTTCAGTCTCATGGGAAGGCAGAATCACTTGGGCAGATTTGAACCTCCATCAAACTTACAACAGTCACTATCCTTTGTGGCATTATCACCAGCGACAGCCTCACACAGCTTAAACCAGCATTTATTGTCAAACACCAACTTATGATGAAACAACTAACCATCTGTTTAACTAGCTCAGGCATATGCAACGCTGTTGCAGATTTTTATTTTTTTTCATCAGTTTTTTGTGACTGGTGCACATTGTTGTTAGTTATACTGGCAAGCAAAATGAGAGATGACAGTATGCCAATGACTTCACAAAATAATATCAGCAACCAAAATTAGACCAAATTAGCGACTGGTTTATCACTGAGTCAGTAATACATAATTCTATACCACTGAAAAGTTACAATCTCTACTCAGCATGTTCCTTTTTGGATCCAGGAGGCAAAAATAATAGCCAGCATTATCCAGTGAATTACATACCCTGTAGATACCACTGAATAGTACAAAGATCAGTAAAATAAACTGTATTTTGAATGCAAACAGATTTCCAATCTTACAGTCATAAGGGAGAAGAAGAGATAATAGCATATCAACTATTATTAAGTGATTTTTTCTGTATGGTCATTGGCATGCATGTTTACCCACATTTGTATGAAAAAGATCTTACAGAGCCAGAAGTTTAAAGATAATTTGATAAATAACTGCTTGTTGGGTTATTTGTCAGAGAGACACAAGTGTGGTTAAAAGCTAAATAGGTGACAAAAATCAGCACATCACACAAATGGTATTGTCCATCTAGGGGAGCTAAGTAATGCCCATCCAATAAAATGAAAGGAGAGATGAAAAACACAGCACATGGCACTTTCATGATACATATAATGAACAGAAGTACTCATCTTTACACGTCGTTGTTGCTAAATTTGTTTATATTCTTTGAGTCTTTATTCTTAACATGTCTGACAATATAGAGGCAATGAAAAAGAGTTCAGTGCAAAGAGAAAAAACAATTGCTTTATGCTGCAGCAAGGGACACTGTCCTGAGCATAAACTCAGGCTCAATTGTAGTGGCATCCGGAAAAGGAGATAAAAATGATCAGCCATTTCTTCTGATACAATGTTAATTACCCCAAATGAAAATTATTTCCATACTTGATTTTACAGTTATGTGAGCTTTAAAAAGGAAAAAGGGGAAATTCATGCTTCCTGTTCAACAATATTGATTTTAAGGTTTAACATTTTGTCTTTTGTCTTCTGAAGGCCAGTTCTGCTTGTCTTTATCATACACATAATCCCACTGAAGCCAGAAGAGATGCTCTTGTGAGTGAGGGAAATCCCATACAGGTTTAACTTTGTGCCTCGTGCCAGCCCAGATGTTGCTCTGATTAAAGTCAGCAATAAAAACTCTTGTTACTCTGAACAATGCAAGATAAGACCAGTAGCGAAGTGATAGTGAACCTTTCTCAATTTCACCGGATTTCCACACATTGTAGATCAGGCCTTAAATTATCTAACTTCATCTTGGCCCCAAGTGTGAAGTCATTCCCTGGGGAAAATCTCCATTGAAATCTCTAATATCTCTGCTTGGGAAAGGATTGCAAGAGCAGATGTTAATGTTTGCCTTGAGGAATATCCACATATTTGAGCAATCACAACATATAGTGAGATGGAAAGATAACACCAGAATAAAATAAATGCCTTTTTAAGTGTCGACTGTTCACTGTGTTTGGGTTATCTTATTTAGGAGGAAGCATTGTATTTCCTGAAGATCATCATCTGTCATTAAAAGGGAATCTGTGACCGCACACCTACATGACTTTAGGGAGAAGGGAACATATTTGTGCATTTTTTTCTTTCATATGTGTACAAGGGAGTAAAAATTCACTTTCTTTTCTTTTGCTCCTTATTTATTTATTTATTTATTTATTTATTTAAAGAAACTCAGTATTTTAAAACTGATGACTAATAAATGTTTAACACTAAAAAGTTAAATAAACAGGATCTATTTTTATAAGTGTAGCATAATCTTTCTAGTTTAATGTGACTATGTAAAGCAACACTTATTATGTTTTATATATTAGTATTAGTATATTAGTATTCAATTCAAGGTTTTTTAATGAGATGAAAATTAAAGTTTCTACATTTAACACCAGGTTTTCATGCTTGCCAAGTGCCAGAAATGCCAAGTTCCAGGAATTTTAGCAAACAAATTCTCCTCATGGATTACCAGGAAAAATAAAAAAAAATAAAAATCCTTGAAGATGGCCATAAAATGTTTTTAAAAATCTTCCTTGTTGTCACTACCTGAAATTAAAAGCACACACACATGCAGACAAACAAACAAAACAGTCTCAGGTCCCAAGCTAACTCCTGCAGTCAACAAGAATATTTTCTGGACTTGACAGAGCTTTATCTAGCCTTCAGTTATTAGAGACACAAATTTTACAGTCATTTGACATATAGAAGTTTAATAAGGAACCTAAAGGTAAAGCACATGTTTTCAGCTTCTCTGCTGCCATTTCAGCTGAAGGGAGAAAACAAGTATTTGTCTGTTCTAAATGCGTAGAATGAAGCAGTAATGAGTTAAACAAGAAGTCCTAATGTGGCTTGTATGTTGCTGAATCTTAAATATATCTATCTCAGAAAAGAGACAGAAAAGATTTTTCTCCTATTTTTCTACTTTTAAAGTTCATAAATACATAAGAAGTGAATGAACAAAAAAGGGATGATCTTAATCACTTGAAAACATTCTTGTCTCCAGATAAATATAAACAAAATTTAATTTTCTTGACTCTATTCCATATAATCTATTTTATCTTCCTTGGCATTTGCCAAAGAACTGGTCAGCCCTTTTATTTTATAGAAAAAGAAATTATTCATTGTTCTTCAAATGCATGCAGTAACTTTTCAAGCTGTTCTAGCTAGAGAAATAAACAAAAGAAAATGCAAAATCTCTCTCCTTGCTGTTCTCTTAAATATTTCATCAGAATGCAGCAATTTTATTTATTTATTTATTTTAGATTTATATTTAAGTTTAGAGGGAGTAGAAGTTGCTCTATAAGTGAATAGACACCTTAGTTACTATTCATTAACACGTGTAAATAATTTCTTGTGTAATTGGCTTGTTATATTATAGCTATTTACAAAGCACAAATCACTTCCAGTAAGAATGGAGATCTATGAAATCACATTCTTTCTCCAATATGGATTTTCTGAATCGTGCTGAGGATGTCTGAACCATAAAAACTTCATCTAAAATCTATAGAAGTCAGCCAGAATGTTTCGGTAGATTTTCAGGCAGGTCTGTACAGTAGTAGTCACTGGTTTATTTGGTCTTGCCAAATGTCAGTTTTCCACAACATAATTGGAAAGATAGAAGAAATTTTTTGCATAGACAAACAATTTATATGAGAATATGATATAATCTCATAACTGTAAAGGAGAAAATGGTAAGTAGAAGAACACTTTGGAGAATGAACAAACTGATAAGATGAAAAGTTGGTGAATTGTTGCTCTTTAATGTGTTCTGCTTCAATACATAGTGCAAGATATGCCGTAATGACAAGAATCGGGAATAAAAAGCACACTGTTTCTGGTTCAGCTTTCTTACCCTGATTGATCTGATTGCCTGTTTCTTGCTTTATCCTCTTCAATCTGAGCAGATATTCTGTTTCTGACTCCCCCATTTCTTTTTAGTCTCCTGTTCCTGTGGTCAAGAGTGTATATTGTCCTTAGTTCTCTCCAGCAAGTCATACCAATATTAAATGTATGTTATCATACAAAATATAGTGGCTGCCCACTGGAAAAGTCAACAAAATTATACAGAAATGAAACAGTCTCGTTTTAAAATGTAATGACAGTGTGAAAGACTAAATAGGTTTGTATACCAAAAAATTTTAATCACAGATATATGCAATTGTATGTACACGTCTTGCCTGTAGTAGAAACAGTGTAGTGCAGGGGCACAGTGCACAGTGCAGTGGGCAGTTGCAGCCATTGCAATGTATTCCCTTTAGCTAGGAGCACCTGTGTTCTCTCAGGCGTCTCCAGAGGTCAAAGAGATGGTCCTTAATCTTGGTTCAGTGCTCAGGGGTCCTCCATGCTTTCTACCTAAATGACTCTGGACACTATTGTGTACAGGCTGGGTGGAAAACACCCAAGTCTTGATTGTCTTGTTCTTGCACTTGGTGGCTAAAAACCAACTCTCACTGCTGCTCATGCTCACAACCTCCTCCTCTTAAATTGCCTCCACACATTTTCAACTTTCTCAGTGATTTGTGTTAAAGTTATTTCCTTATTTTTGTATCTGACCTATTCCCTTATCCTATAGTGTTAAGGTCATGTATATTAACACTTGTCTTAAGCATATATTAACACTTGTCAACTACGCCAAACTGCTACAAAACAAACAAGAAAAAACAAACAAACAAACAAAAAAAAACAAACACAAAAAACAGAGGTATAGTTCCCTTGGGAAATATTCATCTACTGCACGGTGCAACTGGTATTTGGTCATACTTCCTACTTCCATATGCTTCTTTTTTCTGTGCTTGAACCATTAGAGCCTCTAGTGCAGTTACTACAACTCATAATAGAAATGCCTCCATATAACAAATACATTCCTAGCTGGATGGTAGAGTCTTAATTGTATTGTTCTCATAAGTCTTGTACTGGGTTTGAATCACATAGATTTACCAGTGAAGTAGGGAAATAGACAACTATTAGAAAAGTATGGATATGAGAGACAAATAAAATAATAGTTTTGTTTTATTCTACCTAACATAAACAAGACATTTCTTGCAGCATTCTGTGTTCAAAACATCCTCCGTAAAACCTGACACCCTATTGAGGCAATATACTAAGCAGCACCTCCAGAACAAAAATAAGTTTAAGGGAAACAAGGAGAAGCTATTGATTTTTGGGAAGCACTGCTGGTTCTTTTGTTAAGGGCCCAGGAGATACTTCAGACCATCAGAACTTCGGAGAATCAGGAGTTGATTACCTATCTTTGTCACAACTGAGAATAGAAGAGGAAGAAATTAGAAGAGGTATGTAAGTAAGACCATAATACCCAATCAAGAACAACATAAGCCAAGTTCATTTATTCGGACAGAAGCTTTCTTGTTTCATAGAGATGGTTACAGACATATATTAGTGTGGGGATGGCATGAGTTCAGTCAGCAGAAATAGTTGACCTTACTCTACTCTGGCTATGTTAGAGGATTTCTCTCAGAAGTTGTTCTGAGGACACTGATGGAAACACAGTTTGTAAGATTATGAAATTTCTCATGTATATGTGGTTTGAGGCCCAGTATAGTAATTTTGAGGGGAAACAATAATGAAGATATTGATACAAGGGAAGGGAGCACAGGGCCAAATGACAGGCAAGAAGACAACACAGGAATGTCTGGGGCATCTGGGGCAGTTAATATTTTAATTTAATATATTTAGATTATTTTTTAAAATTTATT
>NC_139721.1:66819864-66980505 GCF_964211835.1 Anser anser
CCGACTACAAATAATTGCTGAAATATCAAATGACCCTCGTAAGTATAATGACAATTTTTAGTTGCATTGTGTCTTTAATACTCATTTCTTTCAATTCTTTAGTTCTATAGCCTTTCACTGTAAAATTAAACCCAATATGCCTCCTTTTCCAAAATACAGATAAGGAGAAAACAATGTAGTTATTTTGTCTCACTGACATGGTTTTATTTTTCTTTCCTTTTTATTTATTTTTTATTATTATTATGAAAAACAGGAAGTTGTCCTTGTATTCCACTACAGAAAAAAGATGATCATTCCTAGTTGTCCATGTAATTTCAAGAAATATGTTCAGCTGCCTATTGCATGCAAGTGTAAATATCTGATAAACAGATAGTGCTCATTTATTTTTGTTTCTGTTCCTAAATTTAAAGCTAATGCCTACTGTCTTTATCAGCTTAAAATTCAGAAAACATTTTTTCACATCCAATTAATCTTACCCTCCTTGATTAATGTAAAAATAATATTTACCTTCACATATCCATTGCATATTATGCTGCTGCGTGAATGTAAAAATGTGTCTCAAATCTGAAAATTAAATATTAGATACTACCTACTGTAATGTATTAAGCATGATTGGCTTAGGAAATGCCAATGAATATGTGACAGAAATTTTATGAGCCCACCGTATTTGTTTCTTGAGTTTTTTTTCTCCCACATTTTTATTGTGAGGAGTAACAGATGAAAAATATAACTGTTTGCTAATAGGATTCACATCTTATTATTGGTGCTGATTTGCAGTTTTCCTTAACTCGCCATGATTACTTTTTTAGAAGCTTTCACTTTTCCCCAGCTGATCCTCGTCTTGTTAGGCAGCATTAATGACACTTCAGTCATTGTGGCTTTCAAGCAGAGCCCTTCCAGAGTGAACAGAGAGTTGACATTTCCTGACATTTTCCCAACTAATTACAGGACAAATAATTAAGCATGTTCTCGTATGTAACAAATGAAGGCAAAAGCCGTCTGTCAGCGATGTTGATTGATGACACTCTGGGAGACTTTATCTGATGGGTCCTGCCATGCGGTAGAGGGGAAGCAAATTTATTAGAATGAACAATGCAAATTCTGAGTCATCTCATCCAGTTATGCGCCAAAGCAATATCCATGTCAAGGTGAATGTGACAATGAAAGCAAAATATTTGCATTTTGTGGAGCAGGTTGAAGGGGAAATCAGAGCGAGAAGATGACAGGCCTAATTATTTTGGCTCATACAGGCTAGGACAGCTGTTTCTGGTGTCCTGAACAAGGCTGTCACACAGGTAACTAAATAGGTCTGCATATAAGTCTGTATCCAACACAGTACGGAGATGTCTACCACTAATGACCAACGCTAATGTTACTGCCATCCCTGAAAAACAGTAAATGTGTCACAGTGCACCTTCTGCATGGCAGTCAACATTTCGCTACATAATTACTTGTTAGTGAATTAATTCCTATCTGTCAGTATCTATGCCAGTGTCATTTTTAGACCATTACAAAATTATACCATCACTATAGCAACTGCAAGCACAGTTAAAAGGCAAAACAGTTCAGATACTCAAGAAAAGTGCCTAGTTAGGCAGAAGACTAGTAATGTAAAATTCAAATTGTGATGTTGCTGTCTGCCATCCTAATTTTCTTTATCTTGATTACGTGTTTGATCATTGATCATTAAACCATAATTTAAGGTTTCCAATTTCAATCCATGATTAATATTTAATATAATTAAAACCTCAGCCACAACAGCATCTTTCTTATAAACAGACGCACACAGTACTGTCATTGCAATTAATTAGGAGCTAAAAAGTGACATGCTCAAAAGTGAATCCTAATATCAGAGTTTACATGCAAATAAGAATAACTGATAGCATCAGGATGTTCTTTTCTCCCTGCTTCCCTTGTGGATTATGAACAATGCCAATCTTAAAATCCTGTATCCTGACTCATTTTTTATTTATTTCTTTATTTATTTCTTGCATACACTCCATTTACCCAAGGAAAGTCAGAACCCATCTTACCCTCATCACCATGACTTAAGGATTTCAAGATGCCATCTTTTTCATAGAAATATATTCACAGGGTTAACAAAATTATGTATATTAAGCTGTCTAAAATCTTCCAGACTGTTGAAATTTCTAATGACATCTAGAAAAAAAGGTTTGCTAATATATACATCTAACTTAAATATGTACACGTTTAGGTTAAATTAGGGAAATCTATGTACAAGAAAGGATTTCTTCATTTGTGCCCTATTTTCTTTTATATAAATGTATACATCAAATACTTATAGAAACTTATATAAACAAATACTTATAGAATATTTATAGAAACACATATTCCTTATGTCAATCTATGCAATATAGTGGCTCGTGTTACAGTGCAAACATTACAGTGGTGTATTTCAAATGATGTATGACAGCAATAGAGTGGCCTCGGCCACTCTGACTCAGTGGAAAGAGAATATAGACAAATAGTATAAGATTCAGAAAATCAATAAGAGGCCAAATGTGTAGGCAAGTTAGTTTATTTATTTTTTTTAAGAAAATAAGAAAAAATACTCCTTATTGTTCCATTCTTTTTCTAGTGATGATGTTTGATGTTTCACTTGTCTTTTTGGTTAAGGGATTTGAAACAGCTCCCTTTAAGAAAGATATATCTTTTTAATTTATTATTATTATTATTATTTAATATATCCATTCTCTGCAGAAATTATATTTTAAGAATGTGAGTATCTATTGTTTTCTGTGCATCTTAACATAGATTGTGTCTTCATTACTGTGGCATGTGCTTTTTAGATGGAAAACAAACGAAAACTGAGTCTATCAGGTAAAACTAAGGGGAAATTTTGCCATAAGAAAACCACAGAATTATGATAATGCAGGTGCATAGATCATTAATGTACTTCACTTAAAGTTGCCTGGCAAATAATTGTTTACTCTGAAATAAAAGAAACATCCTTTCTTAGTAAGAGGAAGAAAAAAAAAAAGTCTCTTGCCTCACTAAGATTTTTTATTTTTATATATATATTTTTTTGTCAATAACTACAAAACGGTCAGTCATCCATCCTTCCCACTCTCTTAACTCCACACAGACTATTGGGATAATGGGAGTGAATAAACTTTTCAAAAATGTCCAACTGCAATATTATTCTGAGATAGACCATTACCCTGAAAGTGGTGATAAGATTTAATTTCTGTTCTACTCAACAAGGTTAAAAGAGGTTGCTACTTGATTAACACTGACCACTAAATGGATAGCAATCAATAATTCCTTACTAATGCTACAGTAAGGCAACTACTTTATTGACCTTTCCGTTAATGTTAAAGAGCTGAAATGCGTAAATAAACAAATAAATAATAAACCAAATATTTTAGTTTTGAACACCTACCAAACTGAGTGCTTCACTGCGGTTTCTGTGTTTTCATGGCATTACTGTCATGTATATTTCTCCATAATTTTATGGCTTATCAGATTTCCAAAAAGCTTGTTTCCTAAGATATATTTCTCTGATAATCACATGTAATTAGTATGCTTAGCCCAGGAAGAGCTAAGAATAAGTATTTATAGACATGAAGCAAACAGTTTCTGTCCAATAAAAAAACTTCAGAAACACTCTTCAGGTGAGTAAACAATGAACTAACTTTATAGAGATGATATACAAATTTGATACAGAG
The DNA here is from genome assembly GCF_964211835.1 of Anser anser. Lineage (NCBI taxonomy): Eukaryota > Metazoa > Chordata > Aves > Anseriformes > Anatidae > Anser > Anser anser. Next base: position 66,823,554 of record NC_139721.1, read on the forward strand.
GGCCAATGACAGAGTTTCTGCCTAATGATTCCAGTCAATCTAATTAATGTATTCTGCTACGTTACATTTTAAGAAGTGACCATTGTGTAATACACTTTGAAATATGCACGAGCTAATGGGATAAGATACAAAAATTATTATGCTGACAGTAAATCATATTACATTCCTAATAAGCATTAACTAGATAACTAGGTCAAAGCAGTATTATCTTAATTGATTTTTCAAAAGAAACCTGACAGAAAAATGTCAATGCTCGAATATTTCTTCATGCATCATTAAAACAAGATTGGCTTTTAACAAAAGAAGAATCCTTCACAGAATTGATTCTTGCTTCAGGCTGCCTGCAAGTAAGTGTATTACATAAAAATCTATACAGGATATTAAAACAACACCACTCTGCAAGACAGTTACAATTAAAAGCTGACACCCCCACCACCACCACCATGTGTCTACTACAGTAGCTTGCCAGTAAATGTATTTAAAGTCTTCAGAGCCAGAGTAAACTGTATATGAAAGTCACTCAGTTTTACTATCTGTGGGTAAAAAATAAATATAATCAAAGTTTCTAATTAAATCAATACATTAATAACTTACCCATTTCATAACTTTGTAGAAATTATATAAACATGGAAGAAAACAGGAAAAGAATGCTACCTTGGAACCTTAACCATAAATACAAGCTCTGCATCTAAGATAATGGCAATTGCAAAGCAGAGAGCATGCATCGTTCTAACATCAGAAGTTTCCAATAGTGATTGTGAGGTAAAATGCAATATGCAGAACAAATAATATATAATATCAGCAATGGTGTAACTCTGTAGAGGTTCACACAATAGATCTTGTTACAGATGCACATACAGATTGATCGGAGAAAGATTGGTTGATCCATCTAAACATGAATAGCTCATAAACCTCGAAGTGATGAATTGTGATATATTTGTAGCTTAGCAGTATATAAGGAAATCATTTTGTCTATATAATCACAGTTCATTTGCTTGAATTGTTTAGTTTTTGATGTTATAAATAGAAAATTGACATAAATTCTCATGATTTTAAATGTCTTTTGTTGCCTATTTTATACTAGAACTTTCTTAGAAATATCTAATATGATTGCCAGTTACTCAATGCAAAATAACTTGATGGCTAAACATTTTTTGCTTTCAAAGAAAAGCCTCACTATCTACATGAATTATTCAGCATCTAAATAAAACTACCTAGTTTTCCCTAATGCTGAGGGAAATATATCTTAGTGTTGTCCATGCAATTTGTGAGTCATTACCACTTTCAGAAGTCTAGAAAGAATGTTAATTGAGATTAAAAAACATTCTTTCAGGGGTACAAGCTCCACAAAGGCTGATCTCAGCCCTGGTGACAAAGAGAAAAGAAGGAGCAAGGGAAGTCTCCAAGTTCTGTGAAGGTCTAGACTCCAGAAGACAATCTGGAGAAGGAGCATAATTCATCAGAGGAAGGCTATCTTCTCCACCAATTCCACCCCACTTAGCTCTTGAAAAATTACCTTTTTTTTCATTATTTTTTTGTGATACTACCACCTGATTTGAATGTATATTTTTACATAATTTTACTGAGGTTTCAAAGTAGGTAATGTCAGGGTGTCGATCTCTTCTAACTCACATCATTATAAGTCAAGATTAAAACTGATTTAAATTTTCTTCAAAATAAATGGGTCTGGCAATCTTTGTGTAATGTTAGCCTAAATTCTTAAAAATACTGTGAAAGAGAGTTTTGAGACATGTAGTAGTAAAATGTGCCCTTTTCATGCTGTAAAACGTACTATTTCATAATGCAGTACCTTAAATGTTTCCATAGAGATATGCAGTGGAAAAAGACAGGCAAATCCTGGGCAGCTGGTGCAAAGTCACCACCATGCAATTGGAATCCTTGTGGCTATTCAGCAACTTTGATCTTTGATCACAGAACTGACTCTGGAGAGTTAGAAGGGACACAGAAGGGACTCTGGAGAGCAAATGGACTGTAAGGAGTAAAAAGCATTTGTTACTAAAAACACTGAAGTCCAACTTGAATCCATATTTGTTACGTTATGATTGCAACCTCTATATTGGTATAACATAAGACTTGTAAACCATTTGTCCCAGGACTTTGTCCCAGGACTTGGCCAATATTTTTTACGTTTCCAGAGACCTGTGGGCACAGGAGTGCAAATGGGATCTGCTCTGAAGGCAGGCAGGCCATAATATGTCTGGTGAGTTCGAGAAAGGAGGGAGAAAAGGAAGGTTTGTAGCTACTAGGACAGGTAATCTACAGGGACACAAAGAAGAGATACCACTTTCCTACATTTGAAACTTCTCCAAGTTCCTCCTCCCTGGCATGTCTCACGTATTGTCTACTTGCATCACTTCAATCAAAAAGTGACAACTATGAAGCAATTCACTGTAGCAACTGTGAAATAACTCATAGTTTGATATTTTGATTGGCTTTTAGGTACTTTGAAACTATTTCAGCATTAAAAAAAAAAAAAAAGCAGAACTTTTTTAACTTTCTCACTGTTAGCAGAATCACAGGAGTTTTGTCAAATATGTTACGAGTAACTTTCCATTTTGCTGTTGCTTACCCAGCTCTCAAAAACATCGCTTTCTTATTTATTTTTTCAAATAGATCAGCATTTGAGCTCCTTTGATCATATATCTTATGTTCTCATAGCTCCCTTCAATGTATTTCTAGTACTCTTCTTTTAATATATAATACAAAAATGCTTTATTTCCAAGTGCAATCCATAGCAAGAGTTTGAGAAAAAAAAGGTAGTGTGCTTGTTTCACCTTCCTGTCCAAAAGTCTGCCACTGTATTGGGACTGAGTAGAGGTGGGTCCTTGAGTGACTTTCTTGGATGTACAAACAGAATTGTTGTTTTTGTTTTTTTCTTTGTTTGCTCGTTTGATTGGTTCTTAGTTGTATGTGCTTTTTTTGTTGTTTTCGTTTTCGTTCTGGGAGTTTTACTTGTGGTTGTTTTTTTTTGGTGTGTGTGTGTATGTGGTTTTTTTTAGTGACTATCAGCTGATTTGTTGTTTTTTCTCAAAAGTCTTGTTTCACCTCTTTTTTCTTCTTTTTTTTTTCTTCCTTGTTTTTTTTTTTTTTCTTTTTTTCTGAAGTTCTTCTCTATTCTGGGAAAAGAAGGATTGTGTGTTTCCTTTGTAAACAGGAAGGATTTAAGTAAAGGTATAACCATTTTGTATCATCAAGTTCTTTTCCAAAAAAGAAGCAGGCCACCAACTTCTGTCTATCCACCCCGTGAAAAGGAGATCCTGTGAAGGATTATTAGAAAGATCTGTTTACCTTTTCTCAGCATGAAAAGTAGGTGTTCCATGAAATTAGAAAGCAACTAATTTAAAACAAACTAGTCCTTGATTTTGCTCTCCGTTCAGGTGACCTGTGAAACCTACTGCCACAAAATAACTTTGTGGCCAGGAACATGACAAGAGCCAAGAATGGACTTTGCATTTCTAGAGGTAGACAAAAGTCAAGAGATTAAAAAAATAATAATAAAATAAAGAAACTGAAGGGAATATTATGAAGGGATTTATGTATTCTTTTGTCACTATTCAACAAACATCAATAAAGTAATTTTTTCAATCTTGCTATGTTATGTTGTTGACTCTACTGTAGCTTAGACCTTCACTGACTTCTTTAGATACAGAGTTATTTCATTTCTTCTTCAGAACACTGTGCTCTCATCCTATATATTTGGATAATACTGTATGGGTAACAGACTCATTTGTGGAGACTCTTTTCCCCATTTCCAGCTACTTGTCTACAGTAAAGAAGAGAAGACAAGTGGCCTGTATCATTCCTAGGCAGTAGTCATGGCCTTAACACGGCAGAAATGAGGTCTCATCGTGTGTTACTGGAATGCAAACAAAGAAAAGATCTATTAGTATACAAAAGTACCACAGAAGCTTGCCTTACTTTAAGATTTCCTGGTCTTTACTCTGAAATTCCCAGTACATTTGAAGAAAGGCTACTGTCCTAGGTAAGCCTAAATCTGACCCTGTATGGTAGTTTCTTAATAGCAGTGAATGGACAGTGTAGGTACTATTTTCTTTTATGTTTCATAATAGATATATTTTGTTCTGGTGTTCTGTAATCGTATTTTGAAATTGTCTTAGATCACTTGCATTGCTGTTGGAAGTCCTGAGGTTGTGTCAATGCATTTCGTTATTGTTTTGCCTCTTGCCTCTTCTGGATCATTACTGTTAAATAAGATTAGGCTTGCACAAATTGCTATTGCATCCTTCTCAAAGCCTCCCCCAGAAACATATACTGGTTACTAGCAAAACCCAGCAAGGCCTCTCTGTTTTACCAGGGTCCTGGAAACAGATGATCTCTTACTAGTACTGTGTAGAGGAGTGGAATTACCTCCCTTGACCTGCTGGTGATGCTCTTCCTAGCGCAGACCAAGTGCTGACAGCCACATTTGCTGTAAGAACACTGCTGTTTCACTAGGTGTCCACCAGACCCCCATTTATTTTATTTTTTTTTTCTCTTCTGCAAAGCTGCTGTCCAGATATTCAGTCCCCAGCCTCTTTGGATGGGTGCCTGGGGCTTCCTCCTTCTGGAACAAGAATTAATATTTTCCTTTGCTAAACTTCAGGATATTCCTGTCAGCTTAGTTCTCCAGTCTTTCAAGGTCCTTCTGAATGGTAGCACAAACATCTAGTGTATTACCCATCCCTCCCAATTTTGTATCATCTGAAAACTTGCACTGTTTCCCATAATCTAGGATATTAATGGAGATGCTAAACAGTATTTCCAAATATCTATTCCAAATCTACCCTCTTTTGATCTAAAGCCAATACTCCTTGTTCTATCGCTACACTCCATGATAAAGAGCCCTTCCCCATCTTTTCTGTAGGCCCTTTTCAAGGAAGAAGGCTGCTACGAGGTCTCCCCAGAAACTTCTCTTCGCTAGGCTAAATAACCTCAACTTTCTCGGCTTGTCTTCATAGGAGAGGTGTTCCAGACCTCTGATCTTCTTTGCGGCCCTCCTCTGAACCTGCTCTTACAGACTTATGTCTTTTGTAAGACCCAGAGCTAAAGTTAGTACACCAGGTGGGGTCTCACAATAGCAGAGTAGAGGGGGAAAATCACTTCCCTCAACCTGCTAGCTACACTTCTTTTGATACAGCCCAGGATATGGTTGGCTTTTGGGGCTGCAAGCATACATTGTTGGCTCATATGTTGAGCTTTTCATTCACCCCTTGGTCCTTCTCCACAGGGCTGCTCTCTGTCCAGTTGTCACCCGGTCTGTATTCATGTTTGGGATTGCCCCAGACCAGGTGCAGGACCTTGCACTTGACCTTCAGGAGGTTTGCATGGTCCCACCTCTCATGTCTATCAAGGTCCCTCTGGATGACATCCCTTTCTTCCTGTGTGTTGATTGCACCACTCAACTTGGTGTCATCCACAAACTTGCTAAGGGTACACTCAATCCCACTATCCATGTCACTGACAAAGATGGTAAATGATACCAGTCCTAATACAGACCGCTGAGAGACACCACTTTACCTGGACATCTTGCCATTCATTGCAACTTTGAATGTGACCATCTCACCAATTCCTTATCCAGATTCATGGATCCATCAAACCTATATCTCTTCATTTTAGAGACAAGGATGCCGTGCAGGACAGTATCAAACGCTTTGAACAATTCCAGATTGATGACATCAGTTGCTCAATTCAACTTCAAATGGCATATAGCTTTTCTAAACTTGTCCCTTCATAGTCAGACTCCTCTCTGTATTCCGTTTTCCTGGGTGACCTGATGCTGCTTCCATCTTTGTATGCTTCCCTTTTATTTTTTCCTAAGGTTATTTAGGAGCTCCTTGCCACCTTTGCTTGTTCAGTACTATGAGGTGATAGGCAAGGAAAAGTTTAGAAGATAGGGACAAATTCTCAGGCCAAATAGTCCAGATGCTGGTCAGCTATGGTGATATAGACAAATAGGACAAGAGTACCTCTCATCCAAGAGTCCATCTCATCATTGGAGAGTGGAATCTTATTGACTTTTGGCAGCCTTTTCTTGTATATGTTCAGTGAGACATGCCAGATCTCCTCAGCATAATCTTTTTCATTGTTATTTTTGCAGATGATCTAAATCTGTAAATGTAAGCAGAATTTAAACTTCCTACTTCACATTTTTATTATCCCACCCTCCCCCTCCCCAAAAAAAGAAAAAAAAAAGATTTGAAAATATGTTTCTGAACAATGTATTTTATTTTTGTAACAGGTCATGAGGGGAGAGAAGGCAAGCATAGTTCCAGATGTTACCAATAAATAGCATGTTATTCAGGTTGCTGGACATTTCTACCCTTAATATCTTGAAAATAGTTGCTTGGGATATTACCATTTTTATTTCTTTATTTATTTATTTTGAAAAAAAAAATCTGTGATATGAATATTCAAGAAGCTGGTATTTATTTTTATTTTTCAGATAATCTTTCATCTCCCAATATTTGAAGCAGAAATTTGGCAGACTTGAGAGTTTACCACAATGGCATGCTTTCTGAGATCTCTATAAAATATATTTGACTTTGGATAAGACACAAGCTTCTATGTATCTCTTTGCACCTTTCCAGTGTTAAGAGTTTCTGAGATTATCTGTTCTAGTCATGTTGCATCACAAAGAGGCAGAGGCTGTGAACAGCTTTCACTGTAATTATTCACCCTGACATCAAGGGACCAAAATTATAAAAGGAAAGTCCATGAGGAAATTAATAATTGAGTATTCAGAAAAGGGTAAATGGAGTTAAGTAAATAAGGCCCAGGGCTGCACATTCAGTTCTGCTAAATCTCAGCATTTGCTGTCTGCCTACTCTACTTCCTCACCCATTTCAGTGTGGTCCTGGTGTGAAATGCGTGGTGCTCCCTAAGGTTCAGAAAGGAAGGAGGGCATTAAAGAACTCCTGTACTCCTGCTGGAGAAGGAGTCAGAAGCAAATGGAATACCAGTTTAGAATTAAGGGCTGGATGGTAGGAATTATTAGTGAGATTCTTGGAACTTGAATAGAATCTGGACACTCAACATAACCTCAGTGAAACCTCCTAATGAGGTAGTGCTAGAAATCATCCTAATCCATGAATATGTTCAGTCTTAGTAACAGCATACTTCATATACAGAGCAGTAAGAGCTAAAAAACTTTACCGTAGGAAATAAAATAAAATAAAATAAAATCTTGTTGTAATTCTTGATTTTTCTTCTTTGACAGCAGTTTTTGAGCTTTTGGGATTGGTCTCAGAGAGAGAGAGAGAGAGAGAAAAAAAAAAAGATAATTCTAAGCATAATTTTATTTATTTATAAGCAATGTTCACTGAGCTCCCTCAGAGTTCTATTGTTCATGTTCCTAGGGAAAAAAAAAAAAAAAAAAAAAGATTAATGCATCTTTCAGTAGTGTTCATCTAGCTGCTGAATACTGTGTTTAGAAAGTAAACTAAATACATAGTTTAAATTATGACTGTTTTAATCTTATAGTGCAAACATCCAGTTAAATAAATAAATAAATAAATAGTCATCAAATGTCAATGCATAAGGTTAAAGGAAATTGCAGAGGAGAAATTTTGGTTTGCTCTCTGAGTCCCGGAAGGCTGGTCCTTCTCCATAGAACAAATATAGACCTTGCATAGTCCTGTGGTGGTCACATTTTTATATGCTTCAAGGACAAATAAAACAGTTGCTAACCTTGCCATTACTAGGCTTGTGCAGTAATATTTCAGGAAGATATATGGGACAGTTATTACTTCAAACATACTCATTTGAGACATCACTGTGATTACTGAATGGTAGAAGCAGAGTTTGTAGCATTCAACTTTGTCTTCTACTTCTGAAAATCCAGAACAAAATCAATACTGTAAATAAAATGAAACTACAGGACAAAATATCCACAGTTTCCTAGCATTTCTTAACACATGAGATACAAACAAGGTATTTCTGAAAATACAGGAGCTCTTGATCCTGTATTTTCTCTTCAGCTGCAACTTGTGATATATCATTACATTATTAAAATATATTTATTTTAAAATAATAAATATGCCTACCAAAACTGCTTACATATATACTTTTGAGTAGTCTCCTGAAACAGTGCAGAGAGATAATGAAGTTGAATAATGGGTTCAGAAGTGCTGGTTAAAGTTTTATTCAATTAAACTGAACCAATAAAGTGGTTGATCACTTCAAGATCAGATATTATCCACTGGTCTCTCTGCAGGGTTCCCACAGAATTTAACATTTTAAAATTTCAGTTGTTTTAGTTAAAATAATTCACTTACAGGTTTTTTTTTTGTTGTTTTGTGTGTGTGTGTGTGTGTGTGTGAGTGCATGTGTGCGCTGCGTTTCTAAATAAGGTAAGTGTAAGGCTATTTTTCCACATACAACTTTAGGTTTCTGTGTTGTTTCACTATGATAGCTGGGGAAAACCAAAATTTACCACCAAAAAAAACCAGCTAAAAATGCAAAGACTCATATCATATACTTTCTGAATCACAAGTATTGTTCCATTTCACTAACCATTTGTGCCATGCTATGGTATCTTCCCTTTCTGTGAGTTTTGTGTGGCCAAACTCAGTCAGGATTTAAGAGTTAGCTGTGCCATTCCTGAGGAAGAGAAGCTGCCGTATGCAGCCTATCCTTCTGATAGCCATACAGTAATTATTACTGTTTCTTGAACGATTCAGTTTCTTCCCCTTTCCTTATTGTATATTGAGGATATGCAAACTATACTAAGTCAAATTGTTCCCAGAAATCCTAGGTCACTGGAATTCAATAATACTTTTCACCTAATCTAAATTATTCTTTTTAATAGGAATTACAGAATGAGGTGGAATTTGCTGTTTCTCTCCATGTTGATTTTTCCCCCTTTTTTAGAATTAGGCTTTACAAAATAAGAGGGGCAAATCACCCCCCTTTCACTGCCTCAGCCTCTCTCTTTTTGCTTTTCTTCATGATTTCCAACCTTCTTCAGCTGTGGAAAACTGATAGGGCAGTACAGGAAAAAGTAATTTCAACAACCTCATTACACTGTGTTAATCTTTCTAAACATAGACCGATGTTAATAAAATACAGGCTAAAGAAGTAGGAGTGTGTGTGTGTAAAATTCTTGAATGTCTTCAATCAGTTGCCTTGGGCTTGACTTCATGATGTACGAGGAGAGACAGATAGCACTGGGTTTGCTTAGATGAGAAAGGACAGTGTTAATAAGGGGAGATCTAATTGGTGTTTTCCATTTCCTGAAGTAGGGTGAAACAGTTTATTGGGACGATAGAGACAGACTTGTCAGAGACACACAGCAAAAAGACAAGAGGCAACAGTTAAAAGGTTCAGCATATGAAATTCCAGTGGGATGCAGGGAAAAAGAGGCATCACAATGATGGCAGTCTAGTCTTGCAAGAAGATGCCAAAAGATGGTGTGGAAACCCTGTCCAGGTCTCAGACAAGACAATGAACAAATTTATCCAAATTCTATACTTGGAGTAAGAGTCTGAAGGACAGTTCTCTCCAACCTGCATGTTCTAGTATCTCTCTTCAATTTCTATGACTTCAAGTTAAAACTAACCAAACAAAAACAACACAGAAGTTTCACAGAAGGTACAAAGGAAAAACCTCAGGCTTGAGACCCACCAGACTATCTAGATTTGGTTCCTCTAAAACCTAATTTAGCAGAAAGGTGTCAGCTGTTGCACTGATCATGTTCCCCATTATAAGTATTTTTCCCCTTTCCACAATAAGATTGCCCTTTGAATTCTATAATGATTAAGGATGAGTTCAAGCAGCTAGTAATTTGAAGGTTTAGCTATATTTTAAAAATATACTTGAATCTGTGGATTCCACATGAGTTCTACTGAGGATCAATTTTATTGATTAATCTATTTGGTACTTGTTGTGGTTTAACCCGGCTGGCAGCTAAACACCACACAGCCGTTCGCTCACCCTCCCCCCTCCCTCTCTGGGATGGGGGAGAGAAACGGGAAAGTGAAGCCTGTGAGTTGAGATAAAGACAGTTTATTAAGACAGGAATATAATAATAACAACAATAATAATAGTGATAATGATAATAGTATTAATAATAATAATGTGTAAGAAACAAGTGATGCACAATGCAATTGCTCACCACCCGCTGACCGATGCCCAGCCTATTCCCGAGCAGCCGGCCCCCCACCCCGGCCAGCCACCCCTATATATTGTTTAGCATGACGTCAGATGGTATGGAATACCCCTTTGGCCAGTTTGGGTCAGCTGTCCTGGGTCTGTCCCCTCCCAGCTCCTGCTGCACCCCTAGCCTGCTCGCTGGCAGGACAGAGCGAGAAGCCGAAAAGTCCTTGGCCTGGTGTAAACACTGCTCTGCAACAATTAAAACATCAGCATGTTATCAGCGCTCTTCTCATCCTAATCCAAAACATAGCACCCTACCAGCTACTATGAGGAAAAATTAACTCTGTCCTAACTGGAACCAGGACAGTACTCAATTAATGAATACAAAATACAGGTGAAAAAAAAAAAACTTTGAAGAGAATGTTGTTTGTTTATTTGTTTTATATTAACTCTAATCCTTTATTCCTTACTTACGTAGAACACCAAGTAGTTCTAACAGCTGATTTAAATCTATAGCAGTGACATGATCAGGAGGAAGACTACTTTCTTATTAACATCTATTTAACATTGCTTTGATGTTTTAATGTGTGACATTGCCTACCTAAGGATATCATATGTCAGTAAGTATACCTGTCAGGTATTTTGGGGGTATGATGACAGCTACTAAATTCAGACTATCCCAACTGACTTTGTCTTAAAGGTAACACTCAGACTGTTCAGAAAGTATGCTTTAATTTGTAGATGAACCTATCCATTAAGATTTATTTTAACTATAATGATCTCTGAAGTTTTAGAAAAAAACTATATGGCTCCAGAGTTGACACGTTAATGTCATGGTGTACCATTTAACAAATTTGCTGTTATATATACATGTAAGTTTAGTACGTGTGTATCTGCACGTAAGTAACACTTTCCCTAGAAGATAAAGTGAAGAGACGTGGTAGGATTTCAGACCCTGCTGTTTACATGTTCTGTTTTCCTGTACTATGTCAGTTCCAGATAACTTTGTTTTTGCTTTCAGAATCTAATGTACCCTTCAAACCTGTGCAGACCTTGGTATGCTGAGAAAAAAAAAAAAAAAAAGAGGAAAAACAAACAAAATTATTTCACATTGCTAAGAAAACAAAATACTGATGTCTGGGAACTGAAAGACTGTGGATCTTGTAGATGAGCAGCAAATACAAATAGCTTGTTATTCTTTATTTCTGAATAGGAAGTAAAGCAAAGAACATGACTAGTATGAAAAGTAGGGATTTTTATAACTTACAGGAAAAAAATCTGCAAAACTGAAAATTTAGGTAGATATGAAAAACAATATGTCCATCTTGTTAACGACATTTTAAACTATAAATAAACTCAGGTAAACAGAATCAGAAACATTCTTTAACAACATGACTAAATATTAAAGGAAGTAGTATTAATTAATCTAAAAACAATGGTTTAACAAATATTTCTGAAGTGAATGTCTGCATAAATAGTTCTTTGTTAATGTTATTTCGTAGGTCAAGAAACTACTTAAAAAATTCACCACATAATCCCATGTAATTAGACTGATTTGTTACAGTGGCAAGTCAAGGATTTAATCTATACTCAGTTTTAGTAGGATACCAGGGTAGCCTCTATATACATATTATAAAGTGATGTAAATACTACGAAAGATAATTCTGTACCAATGATGACAAAGTTCATCTTTCATGTATAAAATTTTTAAATATAGTCACTGTAATTTAAAAAACAAAACAATAAGAAAAAAACTACCCAGTTTGTAAAACAGTTGCATATTTTACATTTAAAATGTTTTAATGTGAGAACACGCTGATCTAACTTTTTTATTTCCAAATAAATTATGTGCATAAGAAAGCCAGAAAAACTTGTTTTACTTAGAAGAAGACTTTTCAAAGACATTTTTTTTTACAAATAGTAAAGTAATTTAAAAAGATTGAATCACAACTGGTCATGAATTTTATTTATTTTCTCCTTACAAACTCTTTTAGTGCTGATGTCATATAATTGCAATAAAAAGCAAAGAATACCTAACATGCAACATTAACATCAACATCAAACATTACATCAAATATATTTATGTTACATCAGATAATATAGAACACCACAAACCTTGTTTCACAGCTATCTACAATGAGAGAAGGCCTCGACAGTAGCAGAACCAATGCTTTTTCACTGTGCAAAATGGAAATCTGGATACCAGCAAATAAGGATGGTCAAGTATTCTTTATTTTTATGAATAAATAATATTATATTATTTTACTTATTCAAATAAAGCTTTATTGTGAGAAAAAGCTGATTCAGATATACTAAATCTTTCCTCTGGAACATTTCTGAGAACATTTTCATTAAGAATTAATTCTTCAAGCTCAGAGTAGAATATCTTGTCAGAAATAAAGGCCACAGTCCCATGATTACAAGGAATCCAGAACTCCCCACATGATAGATGTAGCTCCTGTCAGGCAAAGCTAGGATTTGAAAACGAAATTTCAAGCTTCTTCTGTGGATATCCCACAACTCTTAACTGCCAGGAGGACTCATATTTGTGTCCTGGCATGCCTAAAGTGTGACAAACATGCTTGGCAGTTGTGACTTGTGCATGCCAAATGAGCTGGATGGAGTCAGAATGGGTTGAGCATTTTCCACATGCATGGAATTGCTCATCTGTAAATTGACAGAACCAGTTTCTCTTGGACTTCTGAACCTCCTGACTGCACAAGCTCACACACTTCTGCTCTATTCTTTAAGTAGAATAAGCAGGGAAATTCAGGCATATGACATATCCAACTATGAACTATTATGGTTACCTATGGTTTTGAGATTATCGCAGAGCAGGATGTGGACAACTGTCATTGTCAGTAGGCTCCAGGAAACGGCCTTTTAGCTTCTAGCTAACCTGACTAGATAAGGTCATTGACCATTTGTGCCCATTAACACTGTAGATTTTGAGGCTTGGAAGACAGGAATATGCTCATCGAGACATTTGGTGAAGTCACTATTTCATTCCCTTGTAGATGTTGATTGTCACATATTCATGGACCTTGCAGCTTTGAATTTGTTGCTGTTGCAGGACATGCAAAAGGATTTTTTCCCTCCTAATCCTACCAGTTACCTCCAGGAGATAGTCTGTTAATAGAGCCAGCTCTTGATAACGGATACGAGTCTAAACAAACAAACAAATGCTTATGAATTTGAAAATATTAAAAGGAAAAAAAATTACCTTTACTTTTTTGTTTGTTTGTTTGTTTCTTTCAATAAGGACTGTGAATAATGGGGGGTTATAGGAGGAAAATAAACAAGCAACCAAACAACAACAACAACAACAACTTTTGCTAATGTCTCATTGCAAACAGCTACACTGCATGTGAAGGCAGATTGCCCTATATAATTTTCAGATGGACCACTTAAAGATTAATATTATGAATTTTACATGACTTCAGAGCACTGAGTATCTAGGTATCATGTATACATTTCTTACAGGTTTATTTCTAGTGTAAGTATGTAAACAAGAATATGACTAGTCATAAGAGCAAGAAAAATGTATATGAGAATTGTTCAATTTCCACTATTCCACCCTGCAGTACTTCTTAGAAGGCCTGTTTTTGAGTCCCTTCTACTTGTGAGATTTTTAACAGTTTGAGTACTAGATGAACAAGACAAATTTAGAGTAGTTATACCATGAGAAAAAATAGTCTTATCTCATGGGGGAGCAGCAGAATATTGTGCAGAGACCATTCCCCTGACATCAACTGTGTTTGGCAGATGGTGCTGTCAGTTCACGTCTGTGTTTATTCTATCATGCATGTAGAAGCATATTTTAAAATGTACAATCTCATGTATTATCTATGGCCTAAAAGCATGCAACACAAGCAGGACTATATCACAGGAGTTAAACTTCTGTAAACAACTAGCAGCGGATGTGTAAATGTTATTTTCTTGACATAAATAACAGAAACATATGGCCAGAGACAGGAAGTGGGTGATACCTGGATAGATTGATATCCTGCTAGACAAGTGGCTATATTTATGACATGATTCTGCCTGACAGTGAAAGAGAAGGGGAGGAGAGCTAATGACTTTTTCATGAACTCTCTGACAACATACATTTGACCACTGAATAGCTTTGCTCAACAATCTGATTCACTACATTGTTGTTAAATATGTTCAATGAAGATGAAGAAAATACTGGGGTCAGAAGTGGAAGGTAGAACTCCTATTTCTCATTTTCTTAGTGCAACTTATGTTGAAAAAAAAATTTAAATCCTTATTCTTATTAGTTTAGTGCCCAAATGATTTCTCAATGCTACTCCTTTACTAAAGAACATGTTAAGTCTTGGACCAATAGTGGACCGCTGTAAATATTCTGTTCCTGTTATGTTCTGAACTGTAAAGTAAGAAGTTTAACACCACAACACTGATTTTATATTCCAGTTTCCTTCCTATTTCTTGGGGAAAAAGAAAAAAAATAAAGGAAGAAAAAAAAAAGGCTACAATAAGTTTAAAACCTTCAGCATACATTCTCATATTTTAATGTAACTCATTGGGCATTACTGTATCATAGGAAAACACAACTTTATACATCTTCAGATTATGCCTTTTACTACATATGATTCCTCTGCAACACATCATAGCAAGAAAATGTGATGTTTCTTTTGTCTGAGCTATTCTGTTCTCAAAGATTTATGAAAACACACAACTCTTTCTGAAAACCAGATGAAATTCCTGCCATTCAGTTATAAGAGCAGCCCAAAGTAAGTTTTCTAGCAGATCTGTTTAACTGCTCTTCACTCTAATTTTACCCTTAGTAATAAAGATTCAATTTTCTTCATTTCTTCATGGCTCTGTGTCTACAGTCTACCATAACTTTCTGAACTGTATGTTTATTTGCTTTTAAATAATGCTTACAATGTGCTAGAATCTACATTAGATTACTCTTTCAGTTGCAGTGTGTCTGCAAGGACATGTTAGGGTCAGATTCAATTTGAATTTTGTGACTAGAACTGGTGGACTATTCTGTAATAAACATAGTGAGAGGGACTCTTGTAGACAGGAGTTTGAACATTGACTTGTCAGGGTTTATCTTATATCTAGCTAAAATAGAAAAATGTCATAACGTGTCAAAACATAAACAAACAAAAATCTATTTGTGTTGATGAGGCAGCAGGATTTGGTTCCTAAATAAGATGTAGAAAGAAACTATTTTCAGGAATAAATTTACCTTTCCAAAATAAAATGAAATAAAATAAAAGTCTGCTTGCAGAATTCATGTTGAACTTACAGAGCATGAAAAGGAAGCTGTTGAAATCCTATTTTAAATGAAGCAAAATAAGACCAAGAATGCCTGAGATTCAAACCACCTTTTTCATATGAGTCAAATATTATGACCATCTGGAACACTCAGTCATCTTTTCCTGTATTCCTGTGCCTGGGTCTGATGAGCTCTGTCTCACAGGGGACCCCAGAGGGAAGCATTCCCCTTCTTTACAGTACCCCACTTGTTAAAATACAGACCAACTATGTGGGAGGCCAGAGCTCAAATTCCTACTTTGCCAGAGCAGGCCTCAGTTCACATTTCCTATGCCCCTGTGAAGTGCTTCAATTATGTCAAATAGTGTATTCCAGGAAGTCTGCATGTTTGTTATATCATCCTATTGCCTCTGCTCCTCTATGCTTAACATCATTAAACATCCACTGAGGCAGGTACTCAACATCCAATGAGTTAGTGTCCTTACAAACAATAAAGTATGTTTTCAACCATGTTCCAATGCATATTTAATTATTTATATAAAACGCAGTGATCAAGAAAAGACTTTTGGCCAATCCTCTCCATTCTCTTTTGGGTCCTGATATTCATTTTAAAAAGGGTAAAGTCAAGAATTGACTGAGCATCAATGCTAAGAGCTGGGGCAGACATCCTAGGTTTACATGCAGCATTTGTGGAGGAGCAGTGACCAGGCTTTTGACCCAGTAAGACTATTTTTCATTCTGTGCACTCTTAAGGTGGCTTTTGTGAAGCAGAAGAAAAAGAAGTTGCCCAGACTTTATGGACAGCTACTGGTAACACACCACAAAGAGTAGGAGGACACCCAGGTAAGGTTTCCTCATCCTAGGGTTTCTGTTATGTCAATCCTTAAAACCTAGATCCCAGGAACTAGAAATGAGGTATGTTCCTCAATTATAATCTCTAGAACTGAGACATGTTTGTAAACACCTTCTAACTTGCATTAAGCTAGAATTAATAGCATGAACTACAATTAGCACTTAATCATTTAGTAACCACCTGCTGATAGGTGGTCATGATTTCAATATCTGAGTTAGGGTTGATGTTGTGAGAATCAATATTTATATGCACATTAATAATCATATTCTTGGCATTTCAAACAATCTGCAAGTAAATGTAGGAAAAAAAATAAAAGGAAAGAAGAAAAAAAAAGCCTCTTTTCCCACAGAGTTCTTCTTCATTATCTGCTTCAATGGGAACATTTAATCATTTCTAAGACTTTGGGGAAAACTGCAGTGGTACAGACACTTTCCTTGAGTTCATACTATTGTAGAATAGTTATAAACAGAATGAATCACTCCCGTGTTGTAGTGTCCATGAACTGAGAAAAGCACCTGCACAGGGAAGCATTGGCCAACTCAATTTGTGTGTCATCCCATGCTACCTTCAGCGAGGTGCCTTGGGTGCTTTCCAGAAAACAAACAAAAGAAGAAACATATGCTCTTGCAAAGCTAGAAACTGGAGGGAATGTGCAGCAGACTATTAAGTGCATAGAAGTTGACTTGCTGATTTCTTTCTGTTGTTAGTTTCTCTATACCTTGGATACTTTCACTGTATTTCTGACTGCATAGATTGATCTAGGGAATAACAGAGGGACTATTCATTATATGGAAGAAAATTATGCTGTTTTTGAGGATTATTTAAAATTTACATGATTTTTTGAGGACTCGTAAGCCTAAAAGAATATGTCTTCATAGTTGTACAGACAGGTGTTATTTTAATTTTTTTTACTCCTAGTTTGATTTCCTAGAGAGATATAAAATAAGGTAATACTCACCAAAATATTCCTTGACAACTGACGATATTCAGCCACTGTGTATAGGCATATGGGTCTAGAAAAATGTTCAGTTCCCACCAATGTCATACCAGACAACAGTGACACTTAGTTTGGCATTACTGTGGTACAGGTGAAACAAAAATCATCCCTAAAATAAAGCTGTTTGTGTTTTACCTGTAGCTCAATATTCTCAAAGTTAAAAAAAAGGGGGGGGCGGGGCGGGGGGGGGGGGGGGGAGGGAATCCCTAAAAAACCTTCCAGAATTCTTCCAACAACTAACTTCTCTTTTTTTCCTATGACATTTTGCAATGTACATAGCAGTCAAGCTTTTCTCTGTGTCATAAGGCCTGTGGAGTGTGAGGGTCAGTCCTGTTTAAGATGTATTTTTTCCTGCCCCATGCTGGGCTGGATAGGGGTACCCAGATCTCAGCACAGCTCAGTTTTTTTTTTTTCCTTGCCCATAACCTCATTTTTTCCTCAACTGTACCAATACCTTGAGCTTGAGGCAGCTTAATATAGGATCACTCATCTCAGATGCAGAAGAGACTCATGTTTTGTGTGAGAAAGTGCTAGAATTATACTCAATATCTTCCAGGTATTACTTCTATTTACTCTTTCCAGCTCTTTCGTGTTAGTAGAAATGGCATAATAAATAAATAAATAAATAGATAAATAAATAAATAAAGCTTCGGTGACTTAAATGAACTGAATGTTCAAGCTGTGAAAAACCTTCTGACTGCAGCATAATCTTCCCCAAGGTGTTTGAACTTTGGTGAAATTCAGGTATATATGAAAACCACCTGTACAAACTGGAGAGGTTTGTATTTATTTCTGCAGAAATACCGAACGATACATTGCCTATTTCTTCTTTACACTGCATAAGTAGAAACATAATGATCTCTTGATGTGTCAGTATTGTACATTGAAACAAACAAACAAACAACAACAACAAGAACAGAACAATAAATTCAGGTCACCGCTGCTTAAATTTCTCTGTGTGCAGATTTGGAAAACATAGATTCTCGTTATACTTTTTAATTTTTTTTTCATGATCATTTTCTTTAATTCTTATGTTGTTTTCAAGTCAGCATCAGACTGTTTGACTTTATTTGAAATGTAAGATCTTACATATATCATAAATACCAGTCTTTTTCATGACATTTAAAAATCCTCTGGAGTCAAAAACAGAATACCTTTGCCATTAGCAGAAAACTGTTTAACAACAAATGCCCTGATTGGTATATAAAATGCTTAATGTTAAAGCTATTCCCAAGGTAAACATTCTGTAGTGGATTTACAAATAGTGCATAGAAAATATATATATATATATATAATATTGTTCAGTCATCTGCACAAGATAAAAATTAAGTGATAACTATACAAAAATGTGTTTGGGTCCTATATTGTTAAACCTGGAATCTTCTGTATGTTGTGGCTGTTCTTATAATACAAGGATAAAACAAGACGTCTTTAGAGAATCTTGTGCAGTACTTTCCCATATGTCAGTCTCTGGGACAAGGCAATATTAATGTACAAATGGTCAGCTCCTTTCATATACTACTAATGTACTGGAAAGTTTTCCGCACTTGGTGCTTTCCTTCATGTCTCAGGACATCTCGTGCTAGAGCACTTCCCCATGCAGAACAATATGGCCTTCTCTTGGAAAAGCCCTGTGGGCTGATCATTGTCAGGTTATGTTATGTTTTAACAGTAGACACTTCAATGCTAGTTTTGTGCAGAGTTGTAGCAGGAACAAGAGGTCTAAACAAACAGAGGGGCCACTAAAGCCCTTTCATTTATCATACTAACTTGACAGAAACCCCTATCTATTCCCTAACTTTGCTGAATTGTACAAATTTCTTTTAAAACATCTGCTTTTAAAAAGTAGCTACCCATATTCTGGGCCCTTCTGCATAAGTATTTTCTTCCTTACTATTTAGATAAATCATTTTGAGAAATTGAAAGAAAAATGTAAGATCGGAGATTACTCTTTGAAAGGTGTTAGCATAGCTTAAACAAATATTGTTAAAAATAATAGTATTTATACTTACACAACATCTTTAATCCAAAGATTTCAATATGCTATGAAACCATGAACTAATCATTGTTCACATCACAACACCCTTTTGTATTAGTTAAGTATTATTATAGCAAACATTTACAGGAGGAAACAGATATAAAGAGAATATAAATGTTGCCTAGGTAACACAGGGAATGGCAAAGGTGGGATTTAAGCAAGGTTGTCTTCCCAGTGTTCATTAAAACATGCCTTCTTTAATAAATGAAAATGTAGTGTCATCCCATCTTAAACAAGTGATTGCTTACAATAAGAGTTGTGCTTAACTTTCAAGTTTATTAAACACATGGTCAGGAAAAACTCCATGAGCACAAATTCTCAGTGTAAGCCTGTTCAGGTAACTAAGAGCTCACTAAAAAGTTAGTGTTTTCCCACTGTCTGTGTGCCCGTAACAATGGTAATACGGTTTGGAAAGATATTTCTTAGAGTTTCAGATGGGGTTCACTGCTTTTCATCATGCAGCTGAAGCCAAGTATTATTTCAGTATTCATCTTTCAATATTCAGTGTTTCTGTATTTTGAATGAACTTTCCTCATGTGATCATAAAGGGACTTGTTTCCCAGCACTGAGAGGAGAAAGATATATCCCCAAGAAGTCCTGGCAGTTTGTTAAAAGAAATGCAAAATATTTTACATGGAAAAGGGACATGAAGTAAGGACTCTGTAGGAGTGATTTATTTAGAAGAACTACTTGGACCAGACACAGCAGGTCTTTCTGTCTTATTGTAATGGGATATGTTTTTGCTCACTTTTAGAAAGAGATTGGTTTCAGTGGGTGATGATTCTAATAATGGGTGAGGGAAAAAATTATGAGTCTGGAAGGAAGATTTGTAGCATGGAAGATTTTGTTTTGGGGGTATGAAAATATGCTGTATTTGCTGGCAGTAATGGTGTTTTGATGGAAAAGTGATTAATTTCCTGAGAGTTACCAGGCACATCTTTGGTTCAGAGAAGGATGATGTTGGGGAATGTTAAATACTTTAGTGTATTTGTGAGAATTATGTGGGATTTAAACAAGTGTTGAATCTGCGAGATTAATGGAGAATTGGTGGCACAGGGGAAGAATTAAATGTTTGTAGTCATGGAGTAGGAACTTGAGAGATTTGGAAACACTGGATTGGGAGGCACCACTTGGGTCATTGAGCCCATTCCTTCACAGTCTCAGCTAACTATGTGATAGATGTTTATTTTAGATATATTCACATAACAGCTATTCTGCTTTCCTCTACTTATCACAGGCCCAAAGGAAAATTAAGATCTTCAGTTAAAGTCACAAATATGGTATGCCATAGATGCAAGTAGAAGATGTTTATGGTCACCTACATTAGCTAAATCCCTGCATTTTCAATGAAGCAATTAATTAAAACTCTCAAGTGAGCCTAGAAATTAAGTACCATGCTCCATAGTACAAATATGTGTCAAATTTCAAGTAAAGGAAATTTGTCCTTCCAAAGCCAGACTAAGTGGTCATTCTACCCTGTGTAAATACGAAGGCTACAATAGTAACGCAGTGAACACTGATTGCCTTTACTCAGGCAGATAACGATAGGACAAAGGGGAATGGTTTTAAACTAAAAGAGGGTAGATTTAGATTAGATGTTAGGAGGAAATTCTTAACTATGAGGGTGGCACTGGAACAGGTTGCCCAGAGAAGTTGAGGTTGCCCCATCCCTGGAAGTGTTTAAGGCCAGGTTGGATAGGGCTTTGAGCAACCTGGTCTAGTAGAAGGTGTCCCTGTCCATGGCAGGGATTAGAACTAGATGATCTTTAATGTCCCTTCCAACACAAACCATTCTATGATTCTATGCTTTAGAACAGTAGAACCATCAAAATATCCTACCTATGCTTTTTCTTTAGTTATAGCCAGTTTCCAATGCCCCACAAAACAAAACAAAATAACAACAAAAAAAAACCACAGAACTTTACTTCAAAAAAAAAAAAAGTTTATCAAGATATAAAGATATTTTTTCTTGCATCCAGAAGTGACTATCAGAGGTCTAAGGCACAAGTTTAATGCCGTATAAGTGTAGTGTAAATAAGTAGCAATAGGTCTCATTTCAACCCCCTTGACATATTCGATACATAATAATTAATTTCACAAGCCTAATCTCTTTTTGTGAGATCTAAAATATTTTCTTTTTGTCACTATCTTACAACTAAGTTCCTACTCACTGCTTTATTTAGAAGAATAGAATTTAATTTTTGGATGGTTAGAAATTGTCTAGTTAGCAAGCTAAAACTGATTATGAACAATATATTATGTTTTCTCTTCTGTTGATATTCTGTTCTTTTACTTAAAAACTCTTCTTCCTCTTAACTATTTACCATGAACTTCATTTCTGTTATAGGCCCTCTAAACCTTCTTTTAGTAATGCTAAAGAAGCTAAATATTTTTTTTAAATTGTCTTAATGAAATAGCTATTGTATAACAGTAGTAAATCTTCCTTCCATTTATAACTTTACTTCCTGAACACAGATAACTAGTCCTGCATACAATATTCCTAGTGAATTCTTATGACTCTCTTCCCTGATGGTACTAGTAACCTTGGTGTGTGCTAAAATAACCTGCTTTAATATATCCTGGGATCTTGCCATTCGTTTTCCGAATTGCATCACACTAGTTGTTCTAGTTGCTTCCTTACATATTCTCAAGTTTTCTTCAATTTCTTTGATTTCCAGTTGATAAAAGTTCAGTCACCAAAGTTCTTATTGTTTGGACCCAAGCACATGACACTGTGTTTTATGGTAATAATTTCCATCCTGTTTCTGTCAGTCTGACCAACTAAACTATCAAATTCTTTTATGGTATTTATATGTCCTCAGTATTGGCAATACCTTATGTTGCCCCCAAAAACCATAAAATGGGTAACAATGAGCAGGAAAGATAGGTAATGTTTGAAGCTTGCAAGGGACATTTTATATGTACCATGGAAGTTCCTAAGAGCACTACATAGTAATGCTAAGTACACAAGTATGCAACTATGACAAAATGCTGCTTCACCTTTGAGTCAGATATAGTATGAGTATCAGTCATGTATAAATACAAACAGATGAGGGGAAAAAAAGATAAGTGAGACAATTTTGATTGGCAGCTGCAGCTCAATGAATACTTCTAGTCTTCCACAGGATTTTGAGCACAGATTCTGTAGTTGGGATTTGGAAGACAGCAGGGGATCATTTGTAAGTTTTAGTCTTTTTGATCCCTGACCCAGTGGGCAAGGAAAGACTTGTCAGGAAAAACACTGTGTTTTGGTGAGCAGCTAAGTACAAGATGCTTAGTACCAGTTAGTCTGATCTAAATATTGTTTTAGGATTTCAGCTGACCAAGATGTTGTCCTATTCATGCTGTTTAATGTGCAACAGGATTAAAGGCATGCATAATCTGAGCATGTATGAAACCCTTGAGACTGAGTTGAATGGCATGCTGAGACTTTTGGCTCAGATCCTGCCCAAAAGGTATTCATTTGGGTATGAATCAAACAAGGCTGGAAACTGGTGCAGTTGTGCTGGTTACATATGATATCAAATTTTAAGTCTCTCAGCTTTAATAAAGCATGTTGTCCAGCTTGAAAGACTGCATTAAGAAGGGCGTAGTAATGGTATATAATCTCCAATAGGTTTGACCCTCTGTGGAGTAGAGATGAGTATTGTCAATATTTCTACCTTTCCCTCAGTGCTCATCTCCCATAAACAACTAACAAGCCTCCCAAGTTTCTCATTTCCTTGGTTTCCCAAGGAATTTTCTGGTAATACATCAAATGAAACACAGAAAATTTGAGAGGTATAATAAATAATTATGAGCCAGAATGAAATATCCTTTCATCACAGTGGTTACTGGGACTACTAACAAGAGAAATTACACACGAATGCAAATAACGGGTTTCCAATGTATTGGTGTACAAAAAAGACTGGATTAAATTTGAGTGCTTGGGTTTAAGTTCCTCTATCATGTGACATTTAACTTTACCAGCACATAGGCTGTTATAGCTTGGATGAAGGAAGATGACTGCACTAGTACCAACTTTGGTAGATAGTGCACAATGAGAGAGGTGATTGCAAGGTAATTGACTGAAGAACACAAGAAGTCATCAATGTAAACATTATGAAACTGAAGGAAACATAAAAAATAAAAAATTAAACAAAAAAAATGTGTGTCTTTATGTCCAATATAAAATCTAGAGATTTCA
Organism: Anser anser; assembly: GCF_964211835.1. Classification (NCBI taxonomy): domain Eukaryota; kingdom Metazoa; phylum Chordata; class Aves; order Anseriformes; family Anatidae; genus Anser; species Anser anser. The sequence goes on from NC_139721.1 coordinate 66,846,991, forward strand.
GAAAGAAGATAGTTGGAATGTTTTTGCCTGGCTCAGAGAAGTTCTACTCTTAACTGATTTAACCTTCTTTCTATAAGATAGAAATGGTCTCATTCACATAGTATGTGACCTTCTTGAGTTCTTTTTATGACTTTTGTTTGTTTTTGTTTGTTTGTTTATTTTTGTATAGGATAATTTAAGCCAAAAAGGTTTTAAAGTTTTTATTTAAATAATGAACATAATGTACAAAATACATTATGCCATATGTCTGGGGAGAAGAGAATGAAACTTTATGAACAAAATCAAGAATTTTCAAATGGATGCAATGAACATAACATGGTGCTTTATATCATTTTTCTTTTTCATTTTCCCTCAATTCATCTAACAAACATTTCAGGTATATATATATATATATATATATATATACACACTATATATATATATATATATGTTTGTAATCAAAGTAAAGCATACATTACTTTTGAGACAAAAGTTATTTTAAAGTAACTAGAAAACAACTTTTTAAAATACAGTCAAAACAAAATAATGATCAGTTCCACTTCTTGAAATTAAATAATTTTGTGTTTGCTAATAATCCAAAACAAGGTAATAGAGTTTGGAAAATTGTGTCATGGGGAAATTGTAAGTAAAAACAGTGGATAAGCGTATAAAACCTGGTCCTGGTTAGCCTCAAAAAACATTTAAAGTAATGTTTTGAAATTTAATAATACCAATGAAAACAGAGCAATTTGGATCAACTTGCTATTTTAAATCAGATACGAATATTTCATTCTGTGGAGTCATATTCAAGCAGGTTGGTAATTACAATTTTTATTTTAATGATAAAGTTCCTTTCAACTCTGAATACGGTCAGACAACAGCTGCATAGGAAACCATTCTGAATCTTAACTGGAAATCAAGCTTGACAGAAACACAATCAAACTGACACCATACTTTTATTTAATAAAAAATTTAGTGAAATTTTGAAGTGAATTACATCTAAGGAAATATTACATCTTCCAGCAATGATTTTGATACAGATACAAATAAGGAAATTCTGTTACTCGTGACAATAATATGCTAATGATAATAATATTTTGGGTGTACATTTTTGATATTTAAGACGAAAGTACATGAGATAACAATTTGACCATATGAGGCCAATTTGCTTCAACTGCTAAAATACTGGGTGCTGTCTTTAGCAAAGAGAATGTACATATATTGAAAATAAGTTAAACATCAAATTTGAAGAAGATACAAAATTGTATAGGAAATTATTGAAGTTAATCAAGGTCAAGAAAACAAATAATTGAGCAGGTTTGCATTAAATAATGAATAATACAATGAACAAAGACTTTGAAACAAGCAAAATATTTTTGGTCTTTCGTTTTTGTTTTTGTTTTTAATCCTACTAACAGAAGATATAAGTGGTGTCTCACTGTCCCACTGTTTTTTTTTTTTTCCTAAGACTTTCAAAATTTATTTATTTATTTATTTATTTATTTATTTATTTATTTTTACAGTATTTCTTTGAAAGGCTTGGACCTCAGACCTGATTCTACAGTGCATATTAGAGGAAGAAGATTTCAAGGAAACATTTGATGGATGCCTTATAGGAACACTCAGTTGAATATAACTAGCTGGGCAACTTTTCTAAGCTATTAACCTTTAAGAAGTTGAAAGCATTAAGAGTTACAGGACAAGTTGACCTTGACTTTTCTGATTAAAAATAAAAAATGCAAAAGACCTGCTGATGAGTAGAAAAAGTATTGACAATATTTTTCCTGAAAAAGACAAGCCAAAGGAACTCCAGAAAAAAAAAAAAAAAAAGAAAAAAAAGGCAGGGGGTGGTTGTGAGCAAACAGGTAGCATTCTGGTTACATTTAAACAAATGAAATTAAGCTCGGCACACTTGTTTTTACATAGCAATAAGTGTAATAAATATAGTAATAGCAGTCATATCACAATTACTACAACATTTTGAGAAGAGGTAGCCTTGTCCATCTCACTAGAAGACTACCTGAGCTCAGCAACACTCAAGGGGGGGTTCCAAAATGAAGATATCCTCAGGACAATGCCATTCTGTCTTCCCTCAGTTAAAATCTAGAGGAACTGCCTGAGATATCCGATTCAATCATTATATTATATTTCTTATCAGCTGTTTTAGCTGAATCCTCACTCCACATGTGGGTGTTTAGAATTACTTCTTGATCAGTCCATGCCTTTTAGAAGGATATTAAGTACATTGGGTTTTAATTGTTGTTTTCAGGGCCAGGCACTGAAAGTAAGGTGCTGCTTTAACTAATTTATAGGTCCTTAACATTATTCTCTAACTGTAATTTATGGCAACACTTAACATTTATTACACTTAAATCCTCCCTTGGCTTTACCCTTTTATATTGGATTTGCAAAGCAGTCAAAAGCTAATAAAAAATGGGACCCAAAAAAACAAAGGAGAGTACCATATTGTGATAGTCTGATTCCATAAAATCTTAGCCAAAACATTACACAGTGAAAGATATGAAATGAGAGGAAAGAGTGGAATGGATTTCCTTAGCAACAAGTCTCAGTCCCTAACTTGTCTTCATAGAAAGACCCTCAGTAAGGAGAACTTCCAAAAAGAAAAGAAAAAAAAGAGAAAATAAAAGTTTCACTGAGGCATCAAAATAATTAAAGTCATTTCACTATTACTGACTGTTTGCTTAGGGAAATTTTAATTTTATCAGAAATAGAATAAGCACAATTTAATAATTACATTCTGTGCAAAGAGAAACTGATAGGCACAATACAATATTCCTATTTAAATGCATAACAAGGATGAGGGTGCATAACTGACAGCATTATTCTTTTAGTTAATAAACATATAAAAAAATCTAGGTTCCTGGCACAACAGTGTAGTTAAATTGCATATATTATATCAGCTGAAACTATTAATTAATCCTACCAGAAAGCCTCAACATAAATCCAAACAGTACCACGCTAGCTCTGTACCTCAGTACAACTCTTCAAATCCTTTCTTGCAAATCCCATTTAAATAGACTAGTCCTACAGCTAGGCATCGCTGGAAGGAAAAGGGGCTAAGGACACAACAGGGAGTGTTTTTTGTAAAGGCAAGTTTCCCTTTGTTTTGCTATAGCCTCTTCTATTTTAGATCATGGGGACCTTAGTTTTCTAACATCTTTATGAATTACACATCTCCGAAGCATGAAAGAAAGGAATTTCTGATAGAAAAAGATCTTTTTCCTTATCCATCTAAAGGACAAGATATAATTTCCAGCTAGAAAAGATGAAGCAGGTCTTGCAAAGAAATGGGAAAAGATTTGGGGTGCCTCAATTCAAAAACTATAATTAATAAACTGACTATATATTCTCCCTGTTAGTCTTGCTTCCACTGTCTTTTAGATTAGAACCCCAACTAAAACTTGGTGCTCTAATGTTACATGGGTATGAACGATTGTAGCATCTACTGATTACAGAAAAAAAAATAATGTTACCCATTCTCTGGATTTTGCTCTTTATTTATTTTATTTTTATTTTATTTTTATTTTTTCTTTTCCCCACAACCCATTGTCCTCTGCATGGATGCAAGATATTTATCAAGCTCAAGGTATTGCTCTTCAACTATAACATGCTTAAAAACACTGCTTTTTGAAGATGTCCAATTATCTGGAATGTGCAATGTATATAAACCTGTGATATGCATCTAATTATCTACTTTGATTTGAATATATCTATAGTTCAATGAAACACCCAGCAGACAGTGATATTTAAAATGTGATTTAATATATTCTTGTGGAATGTCTCAACCTGAGCATCATTGCTCTTGATATATTCTGAAATGATGCTACAGTTCATGTAGGCATATATATTGGAGAAAAAAATATATCTATATCTTTGTATTGAATTATTCCATACTGAGGTATTTTGTTTACACTTACTTTCAAGATAATTTTGAAACAATTGTATTGCCATAAAAGCTACTAAATTATCCATTAGTGGATGGTTAAAGATAGAGACTTGTAGATAAATATGACAAGCCAAGTCTTAGTAAATTAACTATTACAACATTTCAAAACACTGTTTTACTCCTATAATTCATGACTTGATACTTTAATTGCATTCAAATATTTTATGCCTACAGAAACCACCAGAATACTGCATTTCCCTTATTTTGTGTATGCATACCACCTCCAAAAACTTCAGTAAAGAACACATAGTATAATGTCCTGTGTCAAAAAAATATAGTTTTAGACCACTATGATCCCAGTTAATTCAAAGTCAAAATAACTTTTACCAAAGGAAGTAGGGTTGACTTTTACTGTAGTTTCAAACAATAATCCATCTACTAACATATTTTCCATTCATTGATTACATTATAGATTAAAACAATCAGTAGAGAAAAAATCTCATATAGTGTAAATTTTGCTTTGTTTCTATTTCCTATTTCAGCCTATAACTTTAGATATAATTAGTTATATTAAAGCTCCAAAGAATAAGGCTGCCATTAACAGTGATTTAGCAAATGCTTTTGAATTTTAGTCTTACACTACATAATTATACTTACATGAAATATAATTAATGAGGAAAACGTCTCAGATGTGTGGGCTAGGAAGGCAAATATAGCTATCCTTTATTGTGCCTTCAAGGTTAGAATTATTATAGCACTTATAATTTTATTATAATTGCCCATAATGAGACTCCACATGCATGATACAGTCTACATGCTTTTGACATTAGAAGTTTTCAAAATGCCTCATTAAGTATTTTACTCTATATTTATGTGGTTTTCCTCCACCTCCCATTTTTGGTGGCCATCTATTCAGTGTAAAAGCATACAAACTTATTTTTAAAAATGCTACCATTAAAGATCATAAAATGATTACAATGAATAGATATTAAGATGTCACAGCTGTATAACCTATTTCTTTTATGTACTCCCATGCTGAATTGTTTTATGACCTATCATAAACCTATTAAACTACTGGTAATAAAGGATTGTAATTAGTGATAAAACCTTGTTGCTTAGTGAGCCAAGACAGTCATCCTTACTTTGGATTTTATTGAAAGTAATCAAGACGAAACCTTCAGCAATGTCAAATAACACTTTTAGAGAAGAAGTTCGCACTTTTGGTAGAGATTGCCATTATTTAAACTTTTCTGTAATTTATTTGTTTTGCATTCTTCAGGCTGAGCTTGATTAACTTTGCTCCCCTGCATCCTTTCTCCTATTCCCCATGATCTTGCATAGAAGGATAAGAAATATAGGATAAATGAAACCAAATAATCTTGGAACACAGTTTGACTTTAGTGGTTTTCCATTTTGCTATTGTATTATGCATGTAGAATGCTGTCCACAACTTGTCTCTTGGCAGGATTCGACAAGAGCTGTAGCAAAGCAGAAATCCTTAGAAGTGAGCTGTGGCTGAAATGGAGAAATCTAGTTAAGAAAAAAAGCATGCAAGACGCTGAACAAAATGTGTGACCTTTTCAGCTATCAAATCAAATTAACTTTTTTCCTAGTCATACTGGGCTGAATGCAAACATAGATTCCAGAGGCACAAAAGCCACTGCTTTAATCTGCACTGTATCATCAAGTCCCTCTTAACATTTGTGTGTTGGCCTTCTAGAATACATTAATTTTGCCAGCATGCTCAGATGGTTGGTTCTTGATGTATCCTCATGAAAGCTGACATTTTCAGTTTCCTTAATGTAAACTTTCTGTAGCTTAAACTCAAAATTCTGGGTGGAGTAATTTTCTTAAGAAATAAGAAAAAACTGTTTACCATTTTGGCATAGAAAGGAGGCAAACACTATATGGACATGAATCAGTGCAGGAAATATACAAAGCCAGAGATTAAACTCACAAATCTGTATTCCTGTATACAGTATCTTGCACATATCTTGAAAACTGGAAAGGGAAGGGGGAGTTGGAGGGGAAGAAGTCAAAGAATATTCACTTTGTCTTTACAACACTGTATTTCACTCTGCAGTAAAATGGAAAGACAGAGCTCTAAGCATCAAACAATTAACCCTCCACTAATTCCCCTTCTATCATACAAAATAAAGAATACATCAAAGACACAAGAACAGGTATCTACTCTCCCATTCTTTACAGCATGGATTTATTCGTCCTAACTGGACTTTTAAACCTATTGTACTTGGCTTTTCACAAGACTGAATTGAGCAATAGGGAAACTATAGTAACCAATAATCTGTTTCACTTCAATGGAAACTATGTATCTTGGTGGATAACAAAGCCTGGGATAAACACTGAAAACCTCTGACAGGGTTTGGATGGGGAGAATATGGTGTCTCAGTCGTGGAGCCACTTTCAGCCAGCCTTCACCTATAGGCAACAATTATTACGGCATTCGTCATTTTTTCCTCACTAAGAAAATTCTTCAGAAGTGCTTAACGGATACTGTCACATCCATTAAAATTCATAGTATTCTGTGCAATTAATTCAGCCATACGCAGAGGTGTGTATGCTAATCGATTTTAATCACTTATACATTAAGATTATATGTGCTAGTCTCCTTTTGAAGGGAAGCGTCTTTAAGGAAAGCTGGTGAAACTTTATAGAATAATATTTGCTGTCAAGTAAAGACAATATACCTCTGATTTTTTTCTCATAAGGTTTTAAGTCTCTCATTTCAAAGGTAGCAGGGACAAAGTGTATTCAGCATTTCCCATGCAATTATAAATTAGAATTAAAACAAACCTGCTATCCGCTAACATGTCAATACAACCAAGTAATTTTTTGTTACCTGAGATCTGTGTGAAATCAAGAGCACCAGAAGCTGATCACTTCTGCATGTAAATCAAAAACACTGTTCCTCTATTTTATTTTTTATCTTAAATGTATCCAGAGTTTTATGCCTAAATTCTAAAGCACTAGCAGTTGGTCATGCTTTAAGCTACTAGAAGAAAGTTAAGCTTCCACGTTGGCTAGCCAAGATATCAGCTATAAGCTGACAAGTAATTAAACCAGCATATCTATAACAACTGTCATCTCTTATTTCTGTGCAACTTGGATGTAAACCAAAGGAAAGAAAGCCAAAAAAAGACTTCACATTACTGGGCAACTGCTGAGCATCTCCTGCTGAACAGTTTAGCAGACCTGGGCATTTAGAGGATTGTAGCAGAGATCAAAAGGGTCAGAGATCCCTTTACCAATTAACAGCAGGGAGAAGAACATCAAATAAGGTGTAAATTTTAGCTCTGCAGTTTTGAGTAAGCCAAGCATGAAACGCATTCTAATACTCTTGAGTAGTTGCAGCTTTGAGCCATCAGTGATGTCACTGGTGCACTAAAGGAAGCTTAATCGCACTTAGAGTGGCATGTAGCAATCCTGCTCAGCTAGGTGCTAAAGCCTGCTGCTCCTTGTCTCTTTTGATAACACATGGGAATTGCTATCCCCAACATGGCTGGTGAGAACAGAAAACACTCCACAAAACGCAGGCTTTCTTTGGGGTTTTAGGCTTTTATTGCTTCAGGTCTTAAAGAGATAGCTACACAGTGTTTGTTTTCTCTTGTTAATTGTTTCAAATAAAGAAGGAAATAATTAATAAGGCCCAGTGTAAGTAATCAGTCTTTTGGGGCTTGAAGCCCTATTTAATCCAACTTTATGCAAATCACCATGAGGGGAAAACTGTTCCTATAGACATTTATTTCTTTTCTCTTTCTTTTCTCTCCATCTCCCTCCCTTTTAAATAATACAAAAGAATGGCACTGAGCCTTTTTATGCATCCCCTGGACCTGTATATACTGCCTAGGGTAGTTGGGAAATTATGTGCACATAGGGTGGCCAAGGCTGCAGCTCCAGGTGAACGCAGTGCCATGGGAGCATACTGCTGCCATAGGAGCCCCTCTCCCCCTGCCACCGGAGGCAAGGAGCCACGGTGCCACCTCTGAAGACAGAAGTAGGAAGCATCAACCAAAACAGCAGCAGCAGCTGCAAAAGAGAATAAATGGGCCAAAAGTTTGGTTCTGACAAAATAGCTCTATAATGCTTGTAGGCTGGGATAAAGGTCAGAATTATATGTGTTCAACCTATTTTTAAAGTGGCTTTGTCTGCATGTACATATTGTGAAACAATGTCATGCATGCTTTCTCACAGACAAGTGCATGGAACAGAGTTTAGACAGAAAAGGATTCCTTTTATCATTATGTTTTTAATTTTTTTTTTTTTACTATTTGTGAATTCATATTATGTCAATAATAATTCAAAGCACAATTCTTAAAGAAATAAATGTGGATATTATGTTATTCTTTTGTTTATTTCAGCTAACAGAAGATTACCGTGGGGACAATTACAGATTCATGATATGGGTACATTCACAGAATACATTAGTGGCCCCGCTTCAGTGAGAAAATACAGTCACAATGTTTAAAAATGGGCTAAGAAAAATTCCCACAACTTAAACATGCATTTTTCTTTTACAGTTTTCAACTATAATAAGTTCAAATCATGAAAGCTCTATCCCTAATAGATTTCAATTAAATATGTCTCACATAAATATTCTGTTTAGAAACTCATTCCAAAGCATCAAATACTACTTTTTACATACCTAAGTGTTCATAATTGTGTATACCTAATTTATTTAGGAAAAATCAGTGAAATCCCCTTCCCATTTTGGTTTCAAGAGTGCTAGTGCTTGGTTTTCTAAACATTATGAATACAACTAGATCTGAGAGACATCATATCCACAACAAAGAACAGCTAGTGACCAGCTCAGATACATTGTCTTTTGAACAACAAGTCAGTGCAGACAGAAGTAAATGACAGTTAATTACAAATTACATTCTGGTTGGGGCTGTGAAGGCCTCCTGGCTTGAATAATAATCAGGCCCTCAGGCACTCACCTGCCTGCAAACGAACATACGGAGACACAGGCTGGGGTGCTATACAAGTTTCAAAACAAGCTGCTAAACACAAAAGCTTATTGGATTACAGAGATTTAGGCAAAAGCATTCAGATCTCTGGCAGCAACTCTAGTACTAGGTTGAAGGGATTTCTAAAGGATGAATTGCCATTCACTGTAAATGTCTGAATGCTGTTCCTGGTTTATGGGAAGGAAATAATTTTTCTTATTTTCTAACATGAGAAAAATTATCCTATTACAAACACCCTTTAGGAAACATGATAGGAGAAAATCTGTTATGAATTGGAGATCTAATCTCTTTTCCTAGTTAGAGAAATTATACATACTGTTTACTTTATTTCTTTTCAATTCTCTCTATTCTTGACAGTGAAGTATATGTTACAAATATACCTTATGTAAATGCAAACAAATGAAAGAAAAAAAATTACTCTTGTGGTTGAGGAATCAAAATACTTTTATCCAGTATCTACAGCTGTTAAAATTTGGGCTGTTTGCTGATGTATGTTATATTTTTTAATGTTTGATTTTAATCCCATATATTTGTAAAATATGACAATGTCTACATTAATTAATGTCAGCATTAGTACACTGAAAAACCTTGGCTTTTGTAATTCACAAAAGCAATTTCTATTCATTTAGTTGAGCTAAGTATTTATTGTTAAAGACAAAAGGCTCAACAGTTTGACATTGAGCTCATTATGTATGTTTAAAATATTCTGCAATTCAAGGCCACACCACATGCAATAAAAAAGAAGCCAGTGGCTTCAGGGATTAAAATTCAGACCACACAGTTCTCTTCAATAACTTTCCATTTAAATCTGATTAAAACTTCAAAACAAAGCTATTTAGATGTATCAGCATACGTGGGTGTGTAAGCATGGGAGAGTATGTATCTTTTGTGCTTTTGATGTGCATACACAAGCTTCTGGTTGTTTTGTTTTTCTTTGAATCGTCAGCTGCCATGTAGATTCTGCAGAAAGATTTTCCTCTTTGTAAATGTGATCATGTTTTTTGTTGTTGTTGTTGTTTTTTGTTTTGTAAGATTTTCTGTTTTTAAAATGGAAATAATTTAGTAAATTTTTGTACTCCTATTATTTGCAAAGATAAGATAATATATACAGACAACTATGTTTACACTCGTTGTGTATATGTAGATGCATCCAGATAAGCACACATACTGAGGAAATTGTAAATAAAATTGAATCTAGAGTAGGGTAGAAGTTACTCAATATATTTCAGATTAAGAGCACAGACTGCAAAAGCCTTGAATAAAAAGGTTATTGTGGTTACATACATACATGCATGTACTTCACAGACACTCTCTTCCATGCCCAATAACCAGAAAATGACTGTGGTTTCCTCATGCAAGCTCAATTTCTCCAGTGAAAATCTGGATTTGAGGGTCAGAATACAAGAAACAATTAGACTGAGTTGTCAACATGCCTTCTGTGCATGGTGCAGCACTGCTGCATGTCAGGCAAGCCTTAGTATATTCCATTATGGGATAGTAGCAGTGTTAGTGCAGTCTCAAGAGGCCAAGCAAGGCTCTTTCACACTTGTCCACCAAACATATTTGCCTGTTTGTAGATCATCTGTATCTCCTACAAAACTTCAGTAAATAGCAAGTTCAGGTCTTAATCCTATCATTAGGTTTGGGGAGATAGGGTAGGAAAGGCATTCTGGATCAAAATGTTGTATTAGGGAAGACCATGACTATAATTGTCGTTCAGATCTGGCTGACAACATTTATTTATTTATTTATTTATTTTCAGAAAAATAGACACTGTGCTTAATGCTCCTCTTCTGCAGCTGAGATTTCAGTACCCTAGTCCAAGCTGTGCTTAGTTTCTCTTCCCCAGCTCATCCCAGAACAAGGGAAAGGTTTCAGCATCAGGCGCTATGGCTGTTCTCTGACTCCTGCATTTTGTACTTGAGCGCCTAGGGTTCGGTCTCGTTCCTTTTACAGTATCTGGCAGAACTTTTCATGACTAACTCAGAACTAAGCAGGATTAGGGCCTCTGTCAAATTTTCTTATTAGCACCATTCAGCTACTGCAAAGCTGCTTTGGAAACATATCCAAAACCCTGTCTAGTTCCAGTGCTTTATTTTCTTCTAGTACTACTACAAAGATAACTACCTCTTTTCTTGTGTATGCTAAAGAGAAGAATCAGGAAACGATGCTTAGCAATTCAAACCTGAGCCTGCTTCAATGATAAATAGTGAGGAAGAATGAGTTCAGGAAAAAAATCAGTGTCTCCCTTTAAGTATTTTATTTTCAGAATCAGAGGAAATCAAGGAATGTAAAATCTTTAATACACATCTGTCCATTTTGAAAGTGATTTTCAAAGGAATATCTCCTATGGCCCAAAGCTGTTATGTAAAATTAAAAACAGTCTTTTCCATCTTTGATTTAAGGGATATTTGTAAGAGCTACAGTTTTAAAACCAAAGGGAAAAATAGCTTCACTTAACCAGAGTAAAGAAAAGGGACCACCTTATCGGCAGCGGAGTGATTTTGACTGTACTGACAATGACGTGGGTAATCCATCATGTCATCGGCCCAGTGACGGATGTACCCCGCACCTCATCTCTGTATGTGTGCAGAGAGGACTATGCAGCAAGCCAGGAGGCAAGTAACACTTAACCCCTGCAAGCTTCATGTTCCTGCTGTGCTTCAGACAACCTCTGTCATGTATGAAAAGCCTAAAGAATGACAGCAAATCTATACAGACCAGCACAATCTACCATCATGACAACTACACACCACATAGCCTTATAACACTATTAAACTGTATCATCACAGACATGTAAAACAAGGCCTGTATTATGTGCTTTGTTGAGCCACTTTAAAAGGTCTTTGGAAATAAGCTGAATATACCTTTTCTTTTCAATCAGACAGTCAGCAGAAGAATACAGTTCATAAATACTAACTCCATATATACTAACTCCATATATAAGGATAATTAATTACTTTGACCCAGCAGAAATTCCATATTTGGAATTAACTAGAGGATAACATTTGCAGTTAGAAAGAAAAATCATATCTGGTTTCTTAGGAATGTGCCCATTTTGTAAAACTGTTTCAAGTTGACCTTAGTTTTAACAGGAAGTTATAGTTGTTTGCCAGTTAAAGGTATGCTCTGCTCTTTCTCTCCCTCTCAAAAAAAAGTAATAATTTACATTGTCACTTCCGAAGAAAATATGGACCCCTTAAAAATTTAAGATCCACTCTTACTTAAACTTTGAAATGTAGTAAACATTTATATATTCCATCAACACAATCCCCTTTCTATAGAATCTTAAAAGTTATAGCTCTATACTAAAATGTCCCAGGATGATAATCTTATAAAATAATACACGTGCAATATGATAATACTCTGTCATACATATATGTTCTGGAATATTTTGTTGAGATTTTTTACTCAGACCAGAAAAAAAAATACTGGATCTCTCTTTCAAAATCAGGTTCAATGGCTACATTTCCTGAGTTTTCGTAACTGGGCTTTTATAAGCTCCCCTTTTCTCTTTTTGTTAAAATACAACAAGCTTCTCCTGGGTAAAAAAAAAAATAAAAAATAAAAAATAAAAAGGTTGAATAGTAATATCATTAGTTCATGTATATGCAAAAAAAGATCTTTTCACACCTTGATGAAATTAACATAAATTTAAATACTAACGAATTGGTAGAGACCAGTGAAGAATACCAAGGACCACATTCAAACTGAGTTATATCCCTACAAAACAGATCTATTTTCTAGGGACATGTGACACGAGTGTTATATGCCTTTATTGCACAATCTGCATAATTCGCAGTCCAAAACAATTTGCAGCTAGATAAGGAAAATTGACTCTTTACTAGTGGTACAACACATCTAAAGGATATTATTTTCCTTCTTGGCTGAAATTACCATGTACAGTAGGAAGCCAAAAATCTAGTCAGAAAATACAAGGAAATGTGTGTTTGGAGCTATTCAGCATTTTGTCAATGGGGAAAGCACAGTACAAATGTACACAAGACACTGGGGGACTGGAATGTAAGATGAAGGACTATTGCATCTTTCAGTAATCCCAAGAAGCTGCCAGAAGAAGAACAACAGATATCAAGAGTGGTTTGTCTACTCTGTTCCCTCCTGGCCCCATAAAATGTGTGCATGAAGCAGCACAACAGGAGCCAGTGCAAAACAAATATGCATAGTGGCAGATGTCAGTGTGCACATCTAAACAATTGCTATGCTCTATACTGTGGAATTTCCACACTGTAGAGCTTTTTAACTCATCTGCTTATTGTGTGCATGGTTTACTCTAGTTCAGTTCTGTTGAGGTCAGTCAAAACCTTCAAAGCCAAAGTTTGTCTATATTTACCCTTCTTTCCTAAGTGGATCAAATCACACTCTTTTGTGGTTGTTTGATTATTTTCTTCTTCAGAAAACCATTACTTTATTTTCTTATTTTGCTAAATCTTGAAAATGTTGTAGACATGATGCTCTACATCCACCAAAATGAGTCGACAGATTTCAGTAGATATCAAGTTAATATTATACTTACCTTTGCTGAAGGGTCAAAAGTTCTTGACTTTTATTCCTGTAAGAAACAGAAGCTGGTTCAGAACTGCCTTTTTCTTCCAGTATTTTCTTCCAGTTCTACAACAATGTATCAAACGTATGATCTAAAAGGAGTTAGTCCAGGTGCAAAATAAGATCAGAAATGAAAAGTTCTTCTGCAATCTTACAAAAATCATGACAAAAATTAGTAAATTACAAAAATCAATAAATTAAATTACTGTTTATAAAAACAGATGAGAGTCATGAGCAACACTATAATGTAACATTCAAATTGGAATGAATGGTTAAAAAAAAAAAAAGCTAGCCATTTATAAACATCTCTGTATCTGAAATTGAGAGAGTTTCAAATATCTTTATTCATTAGTTCTAGTTAGAAGCTAGGTAGATAATATATATAACACCATTTAAAAAAGCATAGTGTTCAGTTCTACATACATTCATTATCTATGAAAACGCATTTGAAATACAGCTCTAAGTTTGTCATCCATCAGTCCGTCACCTTTTGGTCAAAAAATGTTTTATTTGTTTATCTCCAGTAAAAACATTGGAATGTACTACTCTTTCAAATAATATTTTTCTGTTTTCCTGTGCACTTCACTATATATATCCATGTCATTCTCCAACAAAATTTTCTAAATGAATTTTCACTGTCATTCTGGTATTGCCCTTCACTGGGCACAGTAGATTTAATATGTACTGGTCCAACAGGAGAGTTTGTGTGAAAGAAGTATGACTTGTACAAAGGAATTTCTCCTCCATAAAATACAAATTCCTACCTAATTCAGCTCTTTTTGGAAAACAGGTATTTCTTTGTTCCCTCTGTCAGGGTGCAATACGGGCCAGGGAGTTGGGTGGAAGCCCTAGCCCTGAGCACTGGGCACTTCTTTGATGATGGGAACAGGCCAGAGCATCTGACCACAGGTAGGGCCTGTCTCAACAGGGTCTAAAATATGGAGATACTCTGTTTAAAATGCAATCTGATAGGGCATGAAGCAATGTGTCATACTGACATGATAAAGCATTTATTTATTGATTTATCTATTTATATATTTTTATATTTTTATCTATTTTTATTTATTTCTATCTATTTATGTGATGTAAGTATATCTGGGAATTAATTTTCCTGCACTGTTATAATTTGTTTGTTATGACACAACTCACTTTTGGGATTATTCCCAAAATGCTTAAAAATCTGGCTCAGCCAAAAAATATTTCCTGAAAAGGGTAACTGTAATGAGCAGAGCAAATGGATCTTCCCAGACAAACTTTTATCAAAGTCAAGCAAAATGTTCAGCTTGATTTACTTAATAAGATGAGGCATCTTTGACCAGAAATGTTGACATAGGGCCACAGCATGATTTATTTAAAAAACAAAGAAACAAAAAGGACAACCCTTCCTCCTTAAAACTGCATATCTGTCTTTGCACCAACTGCTAAGTACACTGATAACAGCACAGTTGTGGAAAACTTAAAAATGAAAACAAGTCATAATAAGAAATGTTGAACAATGCATCACAGAAATAAAAAATAAAAAATAAAAAATTAAAAAAAAAAGTCCACTGTTTCTTATTATAATTAAGGTTAAGACACCTACCTATAAGTTTTATAACATGAATATATAGGTGAACTACAGCCTTTAGAAACTTATATTTTAAAATTCTCAAGAGGACATGTAGTAAATTCCACATACTTGGAAACAAAATCCCAAAGATAGATTCTAATGTGTTAACTTTAAAATTTCTCATCATCAGAGTGGCTTAGCAAGGGTATTCACTCAATACTGCTAAGTTCACTGGAAAATATCCAGAGTGTGAGACTTGGAAAATCAGCCCCCAACTTGCTCAGACTGAAGGAGATTATTCATCTGGCATAGGTGGTTCCTAATCCATCACAGATTCAATAGATAGTCTGAGATGCTATGAGATACTACATTTAAAGTGTTGTTCTTTTTCTGGTTATCTCTTGTGTTTTGGTCACAGGTAGAAAAAAATACAACAGCCTCAAAATTGGTCTAAAGTACAGAATGACCTGTGTAAGCATAGATAGGTCAAGAAGAATGAAACATTTGCTAGATATTTACAGCTATGCTATTATTTTTAAATTGCCATGTTTTGAGTGCTCTTGGGACTCCTATCAGTGTTGATAAGAGGGTAAAAGGAAGAATCTAAATTCCATAAATAATAGATGGAAGTAAGGAAATTCCTCATATTTATTGTTTTCTATTAAGATTCATGAACAATATAGACTAAAAAAAAATAACAACAACAAAAGTATTCTTAATAGGGAACTTACTAGTTTGTCAATTTAAACATTCAGCAAGTTTCCCTCTGCCTACAGGGAAATTTTACAGTCCCAGAAACCATTTCTGGGGGCATCACAGCCTCCACATAAGTTCTGCAAAATTGTTTGTTGAAGAGCCCAGAGCAGAAAGCATTCCAGAGCAGGTGAAGTGTAAGAGCTAAAATCAGTCTTGTTCTCATAGTTTCTGTTAAACACGGTCAAGATGTTTCAGTCCTCAAGCCTTCCCCAGCTGCTTGTCATTGCTCACTGATTAGAAATACTGCACTGCCACATTTGTAGGCATAACTGCACATGTACTTAATCCCTAACCTGTCATCTGGATGATAATATTTAGCCTTCCCAATCACAACTTAAATATTTTGTGTTTTAGGTGTCCCATGTCATTGCCATTGCTCTGGTTAGCAGAACATATAATTAGAAACCACCAAAAAATACCCCACAAACAATAACAACAACAAAAAAGCATAACCAACCAACCAGCCAACCAAAATGCCACTTGTAAAATTACAATCAGGCTTAGTTTAAAAATGAAGCATGGGATTCATAAGTGAAAGATTTTCCACCTTTGCTGGCAGATAAAAGAGTTAGACTCTGACAGTTTGTTATCACGTGTATTATTACTATTCACTCAAATTTTTTGGTGCTACAGACCACTCAAGATGTCCTACAATTTTTGTATCTGTTAAGGGCAAAGACATTCTCAAGCTTGAAATTCATGTTCTCTCTATTTAGTATGGTGTAAGGGAAAAGAAGCATATTTGACTGAGAAACTGAGCTACTCTAACTGACTTACTCTGAGAGTAGTTGATGTTTAGTTTAGTTTTATTTAGCAAGTGCCTTTTACCTTTTCCTCCATTAAAGAGAATGCCATTGAAAAGCAGAGTTCACTTAAACTATATAACCATAACTAAAGATTCAGAGATTTAGCTTTTCTTTTTTGTTTATCTCTGAATGTTTTATTGCAAATGACTGGCTTTTAATTGTTTAAATGATAATTTTAAATGGGATTATGGTAAAAAAAATCTACATTTTTTTATATAGAACTACACTATTCTAGAAGACAAAGAATAGAAATACTGATTGACCTTGGATTCAGACACATAAAAAGCCATATGTGTCTTGAAGTCTCTTCTTCAGGATGATACACACAATATAATACAAATCTTCAAACTTCAGAATCCCCCCCAAACCCTGTAACTACCGCAGACAAGCAGAATATATATGTAACTCAAACAGAAACCTGTATGTAATAGTTCATCAGACTGAAGCATTGTTCTAATTGTTCATTTTGGAAAAGCATTGTATAACTTTCTGTGTCAAAGAAACAAGAAAGCTGAAGAATCCAGTGCCTCAGAACAAGAAAACCAGAGATGTTGAGACAATATGGTGACAAAAGTTCTTTGGACTAGAAATTAAATATTTTAAATGTGCTTCATCCCTTACATAATATACAAATAGAGTAGATGTGTCTAAGAGGGATTGTTGTGCATGTATACACTCTTGGGTTACTCTAGAATCAAGCTGAGTGAATCAATTAAATATATATTGATTCAAGAGATTAGCAGTTAAAACTCATAGTTTTACATTAGAGAGTTGTCACTGTTACTGTATGATCACTTTAACATCCCATACAACTATTTCTGCTGGAAAGGCTGACATCCTAGGACCAATATATGTAGGTATTTTACTGTCTACTACAACCAGGTTGTCTGAGAGAACTGTTGGAATAAATTTGCTTTACTGAGTTCTTTCTTTTCTTTTTTCTTTTCTTTTCTTTTCTTTTCTTTTCTTTTCTTTTCTTTTCTTTTCTTTTCTTTTCTTTTCTTTTCTTTTCTTTTCTTTTCTTTTCTTTTCTTTTCTTTTCTTTTCTTTTCTTTTCTTTTCTTTTCTTTTCTTTTTTCTTTTCTTCCCTTCCCTTCCCTTCCCTTCCCTTCCCTTCCCTTCCCTTCCCTTCCCTTCCCTTCCCTTCCCTTCCCTTCCCTTCCTTTCCTTTCCTTTCCTTTCCTTTCCTTTCCTTTCCTTTCCTTTCCTTTCCTTTCCTTTCCTTTCCTTTCCTTTCCTTTCCTTTCCTTTCCTTTCCTTTCCTTTCCTTTCCTTTCCTTTCCTTTCCTTTCCTTTCCTTTCCTTTCCTTTCCTTTCCTTTCCTTTCCTTTCCTTTCCTTTCCTTTCCTTTCCTTTCCTTTCCTTTCCTTTCCTTTCCTTTCCTTTCCTTTCCTTTCCTTTCCATAAAAGAGGGAGCTCATAAATTATTTCTAGTAGAGCTAACCCCTCCATAATAAAAAGCCACTCCTCCTTCCAAAATCGTAAGGGTTTCTTTGGTCAGTGATTAATGTTAATACTGCGGTTTTTTTTGTTTGTTTGGTTGGTTGGTTTTTTTTAGTGGCTATTTTCACAGTAAGGTGAGGCATAGGATCGTTTAAATGAGGAAGCTGATTTATCATTCAAAAAGTAACTCTTCATAGGGGCACATAAGGTGATAAAAATCAATGACAAGGATAGTAAATTGCCTAGGAAGGTTCAAAACAGATTCAAGATAAAGGAGAGAGAGAAAGAGGGAGAGAGATTAAGTCAAGACAGCATCTAATGCTTTTGCCAAACACTTCAGCCTCACCCTATTTGACGTTGATCTAATAGTCGACCATTTAATTTCCAGGTCGCAGTGCCAATCTTTTGTCACCTCCGTTGCCCCATATCAAACTTTCAGGAAACAAACCCCCTGAAAGCATACAATCAATAATGAGATCAGCAGATTTTATCTTAAGAGAAACAGGACTTGCCTGCTTTGTTTGTGGAAGGTTGTTTCTCTGAATGTTTCAGCTAGGGCTGCTTGTCAGTAAGTGACTGTGATGTGCACAACATGATTGAACGAGACGAGATAAAGTCACAGGAAAATGTGGCAGTGAAAAGCAAAAGACATAAACTAAGGGGTGAAAATGTACCACACCATGTGTGGCCACACAGTTCTTATCATACATGCCCCCCTAGCACGTCATCCCAAATTATTATTTTTGCCTTTCAGATGTGTCTGAACATTCTGGATTGTTAGGTTTCAAGATATAAAAAACTATCTATTTCTCCATGCTAATGACTTTTTTTTTTCTTTGAGCTGCTTTTGAGCTTTTTGTTGCTATATTGTTTAATAAGGATATTGTAGACTAAAAGCGTTGAAGTATACTTGTTTTGTAGTTTCCTGTGTTTCAAAATTTATTTCTGAATAATGGAGTGAAGAGACATGGTACACATTCAAACACTTTTTTTTTTTTAATTAAGATTTTTGTGTATAAGGTCCTTCTCTAGTAAATTAGGGTTTGTGATGTGAATATTTTACTACAAAGTAATTATATACAGTTTGTGTAATACTTTAATATTACAATTTACAATTAGGGTTCACCATCACTGAAATTATATATCACTTCTGCTTCACCTTCTTTTAAGCAGACTGGTATTTGAACAAACTATTGACTTTTAATTAAAATTAAAAGTAAAAAATAATGTCAATGTAGAGAAAGAATGACTCTTTACATTACGTTTCCTAGTTTTGCTCTTTAACCTTACAGCTGTGCCAGCCTGGTTACATTTCTTTTTCTAATGCAGAGTAGGATAAATATTCACATTTGCATCATCATATATTTTCGTTATTATTTTCATTACAATCAACATGAGAACTATCTTTAGTTAAAAACACGTAATCTTTCAGAAATTTTTCATAGAAAATATTTCATTCAAATGAGTAGATGAGTAGGCTCCTTTACAGAGGCAAAGGCCATGCTCCATGTTCCTTTTAAGCCACGATGAGTTTTTTTTTGTTTGTTTTCTTTTTTTTTGGGGGGGGGGCGGTGGCAGCGGGATGTACAATAACAATGGAATTTGAATGAGAATGGTGAAATATTCAGCTAATGTGCTCAGTACTTGTTTTTGACATTGCTACTACTAAAATAGGACTGCAAAAATAACACCCTTGCTTTAGTCAGCAAAAACGCTATTTTATGTATTTATTTATTTGTTTGTTTGTTCTTTAGTATGCTCGAAAAATTCAGCTTTAGGCAGAGCACAACTGCTATTTCTAAAGCGTAAAAGATGTTACCTCAATAGCATCATTAACACCTGCAAAAGTTTTGTTAAAATGTAGGACAATTTAACTAGAGAATGCCCCTTTTTCATTGAAAAAGGCACAGTATATAAATTTAGGAGGCAGAGAGAAGAACTATATTGGTAAAGAGCAAACGGACTTATTTAACAAATAGTTACTCTGTGGAGCCCTAGACTGAATTTCCTATGCTCTTACTTTATGCTTCTTTTCTGGATGATTTTCACTTCCAAGAAACCAAGCAGTTTGTACCAGATCTTTAAAAATGTCTATTTCTAAGGAGAATGCTGTTACTCTGAGCTGAATGATGATTTAAAGAAGAATTTGTGCCCAGGGCATTGACCTTGGTGGCCTTTTTGTACATTACAATTCCAAAGGAAATCACAAAAGAAGATGGACTTACTGTAGTTAATGAGATTCCTCACCAAAAACAGTAATCTGGGTTAAAACTAAAAGAATGCTGATAAGGATATTACAGCTCATGGTGAGAACAAGAAAGGTGTACTGCTAAGATCAATTGTGGATATTAGGAGGTAGTCTTCAATAGGTTTTTTTTTTTTTTTTTTACTATCTATGATAATGGATGTTTGAGACAAAGACTTTTAGATGAGGAGCTGCCAAATAGAATAAAACATATAATTTCTACTTTTTGTATACTACAAGTTACAAATCAACCAATATTAGCAGAAGTTTAACATCACTTTAAAAGAAAGAGATTGACCTACTGAGAAAGTACATGAGTAAATGTGTAGCAATACACTGATTATTACTGTTTCCCCTCAGGCAAATACCTCTCTTTAAGCATGTGCTTCAGTGGAACATTTTGTTTTATTACCTTGTGAGATAAGTGGGGAAAAAAGCCTTTAGTACCTGGGGAATTAAAAAATTCAGACTTGTCATATCAGTGTCTGTTCTCAATTTCATGCAGGGCGCATAATTATAACCGTGTTTAAATTGAGCCCAGAAGAAAGATGGGTTCAAGTGCAAATTAATTTCAGATTATCACAACAAAGGCAATCAAATCTCAACAAGCTTGCCAGCAAAATACTTTGCAAAGGTCCCCAGGTCCCTTCCCACCCCCACCTTACAACAAAGACCTTTCAGCTCAAATTAAGCTAATGATCTAATACAGCAATTCTACCTACCTTTTTGCGTTTTATTATTTACTCAGATGTAGGTATTAAGCAGGCAAAAAATGTAGGGAAAAGAGGAAGAAAAGGTGGCACAGAAAGGTCAGTGTTTAGTGCCTGTAAAGTGACAAAATAAACAGTCAACAGCCTTGACAAGGTCTGCATGTCATCAAATTGTCTTATTCTGAGGAAACTATCAGACTGAATTGACAGTGCTGAAAGAACTTGAAATTTATCTGAACCCCTTCTCATACAGACAGAATCCAAAACCAAATAGCATGGCTCACCTCCTCCACCTATCTATCAGCACAGCTTTTATATAAATCCAACATCTTACTCTATCCTATGGGAACCTGCTGGGGAATGAAGGGAATCAAGTGCTGAAAAAATTCAAGTCAAGCCTCATTACCTCCTCATTACCTTTGCAAAAGTGGAGTGAGAGAAAATTTTATCTAGGGAACAGAAGCTTGGGAATCTCATTCAGAGTTGTGTCTGGTTATTGCACAGCCAACCATGGAGCTCTGCCTCTGTGGGATTAAAGTTTTCTTCCCATTTCTCTATAGTAATGATCCACTCATTAAGGTTTTTAAGGTAAATTACCATCACTTATCATTATGCCAGTCACTAAGTAAGCTGCATTAAACAAGGAATGTCAGTTGTACCCTTTGCTTTTCTTTCTCCCTGCTTATCATGTGGAAATAAAGAAAATACATTTCACAGTTGGTTTTATAATTGTATATTAATCATATTTTCCCATTTGTACTTGTTAGACCTGTAAGGCATATATATTACATAGAAATATAAATGACTTTGTAAAAAATATTCTCATGTATATGTACACATGCAAGTATGTAATTCTGTCTTCCTGAAAAAAATCCGTGAAACATGATTTCTTCTTTGCTGTTTATTTTCATGTTTACTTTGCTTCTATTTGAGAAATTTATGTATCCCTTCACCATAGTACGTAAGAACTATTCATCTTGCTACATTTAAATTTGGTCGTTTTAATGTGCTTTTTAATTATTCAACCAACACTTTTTGTTTTAAATAACTTCTTTTGTCAGTTTATCCTTTATTATGCAAAATGCTGATGCAAAATAAAAAATGCCACACATTCACCTTATTTCTAGGTTTTTGTATAATGCACAGTTCCTAACTTCCTTGTTCTTTGACATAGAAATCTCAAAGCCTGTTGTATCATTTTTTTCTTTTACAGTCAGTATTTTCAGGCAAACTTTTATGGGCATTTTAAATTTCTAAGATAAATTTGTTGGTCTTTGAGATTGTATTTCCTTTTGGAAATTTCTGATTGTTATCACTTCTCAAACAAACGTATTGTAAGTTCACCTCATAAGTACACACATAAAAAGTCCTAACTATGTCAGCAATAATTCTGTTTGGCCAATGGAAAAATATAGCAACAGCTGTATTCCCCCATGCACTCATTTGCTTTTCTCGTTTACTAGAGACCCTTGAATTTGCCCTGTGTGTATCTGTTCCCACCACTACACATTGGACAAGAGCCACCAGTCCACTTTAGATGACAAAGAAGGCCACAGAATTAACCTTCCCAAAAGAACTGTACTTTTAAGGTACTATGAGCAAGAATAGGTATGTTGGTGCTTTAGGAATTACTACTGCAGAAGTTTGATTGGAATAAGTGGGACACATCCTCTTACAAGAAATGCATACAAAAAAAAGAGAAAAGAATGGGAGAACATAAACAGAGGAGATGGCAAAGGTGGTCAGAATCAACTGCAGGAAGGAAATGAGGATAGGAATAAAGAATAAGAATAAATAAGAATAGGAAACTTTCATGGTTGTTATAGAATGGCAGCTAATATCACATTACATGCATGTAAACATAGACACATCAAAGACAAATTGCCTCCTAAATTGTAATGGGATGCCTTACTGGTTGCAGTTCCAGATTTCCCACTCTTTTTCTACATGATGTTTTCCTCTCTCTTCCTATAGTTTCATTTCTTTTCTTGCTAATTAGAGATTCAACATGCAACAAATGAAAGTGTGTTCATAAGCTCAACTATGATATCTATGCTTGCTTCTATATTTCAGTTTCATAAATCACTTTAGAATGCAAGTGTTTCAGCTAAAATAAAACTATTGGAAAATCTGGAATAAAATAGAGTACATTTGAAATATTATTATATTGAATGAATCATGTCTTCACTTGATTATAGTATTGCTAACAGATTGAAAAATTCAGAAGTGGTTTGCTAATAGAATTTGTAATTTTCCAACTCTACAATTTGTTTAATGCATGTTACACATTAACTCTACAGTAATTACAGGTTGGAAGACCATATGTTTCTGTGACATAAAGAAGTGAAACTGATTATTGTGAAGGTAGTGATAGCTTGTGGAGCCATGAACCTCTTGCAATATCTTTGAAAACATTTTAACTCTTTTAGCAGAGAAAGACTTGAAAATAAATTTTGAGTTTCCCCAAAAATTCTGAAACCAGAAAGTATCAATGCTGTATTGACTTTCCAAATGTGAGGATTATAAACCAGTCATTTGAGGCCTGTCTGACACCATTTGGATGTGACAAAATGGATTGTAAAATGATTCATTTTACCTGTTTTGTTTGTTTGTTTGTTTGTTTTGTTTTTTCAGTCAAATCATTTTTTAAAATCTCACTCCTAGCTTAACTTAGGCACCAGATATTAGTGAATGAAGTCAAGGGGATAGTCAAAAATGCGCAAAACTCTAAAAAATCTGACATTGAAAAGACTTCAAGACATGTTTAACTTCAACAGTTCTCTTTGCACATGGACAAAATGTTTATAAGACTAAACCTGGTTAGAATGGGGTCAGAATTATTTTCAAGAAGCAAATAGCACTGTTGTAGGCTGGGGAGATATGAACTGCTTCACACATAAAATATCTATGAGGTTGTCTGTTTTGAAGAATTTAAGAGAAAAGAACAGAAACAGTCACTTTAGACTGGGTTCTAAATTAACATTACACAAACCATTTATCTTGGGGTTAATGTTAATTAGAAGTATAAGACTACCCTTTATTTTGTCATAATGTATATATTTTTATCATACTTCAAAGTTACAATGCTGATGTTTTCAACACAGTATAAATCTATGTAATGTCTTTAAATCCATGAGTATTAATAGACAAATACTTTCTAATATCCATTAGTATTTAAAAGTCATTAATTAAAAGACTGCAAGATACAATCATATGAGCTGAAAAAAGTAATTAAATAAAACTGTATGGAGAGGAAATATACTCTTTCCCTTAACATCACAAATAAGCATGATTAATATTTGCTGCTGTAAATGCTCTATGAGCATTCTCATGTGCAGCACAAATAGATAGGCCTCTTGTCAATGAAGTACTCATTCTGCTCTAGGTTGACAGTGTAAATATCTTCACCGGGTTTTGATTCCAAAACTGATACTTGATACTGTTTATATATCAATACATTGTTTTTCTAGACTGAATCTGACTATGACTTCAGTTCCGCAAGCATTTTTTAACTGCAATTATTTTGTTGCACGTTTCCAGTTCACGTCAACACCATAAGAAACATGATGTGTCTGTTTATTAAATGTACAAATGATTTGCCCATTCTGTGAATAAATACAAATAGGAATCATATGCAAATAAATAGGAATAAGAATACTATCATTTTAGAGACATATATATATTTCCTCAGCAAAACCTCCTGAAAAGCAGTACATTGTTGTGTTACATTGAAGGCATGGGAAAGGCTGCAGAGTCTGTTCAATGATTAAGCTTTCTAAAACATAAACTATGGTAAAATGAATTGCAGACAGCTTTGGCTTGATACGCAGGACATTGTAATACATGTCCTCCCAAACCAATCAACCGTCAAATGCAGCCCTTTACAGCTGCAGTTTTTGATCTCAAGATAATCTGGGATCTATTTTATCATTAAAATTACTAATTTCTCCTAAGGCAGCAATAAGAGAGAAGAGCTAAGGCCATGCTCAGTCCCTTTTGCTAAAATTCTAATGGAATGATTATCATTTTGGGCACATGTAAATAGTGTCCCATATTCTTCGTATATATATATATATATATATATTTATAGGTTGGTCCAAAATACATAATGAATGCATGCAGTACTGAGCACCAATTTTTTTAGAAATTTTACAATATTTTTTCAAATACTTTCAGAATATAAGCTCTGTTTTCTGTGGCATGCATGAGGGTCATCTGTTTCATACCTTGTAAGAAAATGGATGATCATAGAATAATAGAATCATGGAATGGATAAGGTTGGAAAAAACCTTAAAGATCACCTAGGTCCAACCTCCCTGCCATAGGCAGGGATGCCACCCACTAGATCAGGTTGCTCAGGGCCTCATCTAACCTTGTCTTGAACACCTACAGAGATGCGGCATCCATAATCTCTCTGTGCAACCTGTTCTTGTGCCTCACCACCCTCTGAGTAAAGAATTTCCTCCTAACCTCTAATCTAGATCTCCCCTCTTTTATTTTAAAACCATTCCCCTTTGTCCTGTCTTTTTCCGATTGAGCAGAGTTGCTCTCTGGTTTTTGTTTGTTTTGTTTTGTTTTGTTTTTTATATATATATAAGTTCCCATTAAGTACTGAAAAGACACAATGAGGTCACGCCAGAGCCTTCTCTTCTTCAGGCTGAACAGCCCCAGCTCTCTCAGCCTTTCTTTGTAGGAGAGGTGCTCCAGCCCCTTGATCATCTTCATGGCCCTCCTCTGGACCCCTTCTAACAGATCAACGTCCTTCTTGTGATCTGCTGGGGATCATATGATGGGGAAGTTAAGGATACAGCTGTCAATTTAAAACTAATTTTAATCTGTTTTCAATACTCTTTTCCCTGTCTTTACCACAAATGTGTAAATCCCATTTTTGTTTTAATGTAAAAGAAAATAATAATAATAATAAAAAGAACCTAATTTGGAGGCAAAGAAATTTTCCATTTTAAGTACAATTTTACTTAATAAACTGGATTGCATTGGAATATAAAGATGACTGCTGCTGAATATCAACTAGACTGAAATTATTCACTTTATCAGCAAAACCTAGTCTTGATACCAAGGCTGTAACAAGCCAGGCTAAACACTAACTGACTTTAGTGGGCATACATCAGGTCCAATGCAAGATACCTGTTGGCATTTTTGTGAAATCAAAGAGAATGAGAGTACATGTACTCAGAATATCTTTGCAGTACCACCCTAGCGAATGTACCTTATGCACACAGCATGTCTCCAAAGCCTCCTGAACCATACACCACTGTTGACCATCACTTCTCCATTGACAGGCTACTGGTCAAATGCTGTCATTATATGATGGTCCCTAAAGAAATGCTGTTGTGCTGTGGTGACTGCTGTTCAGGGGCATGCCTCACTTTGTCTTAGCATCTCCTCTCTCATCTTTGGATCACATTTCTTCTCTCTTTTTGGATACTGTCATCAAGTTAAGAGTGTCTTGCCATGAAGTAGAATTCTGCCCAGCCACTCAGTGCTACCCGCTCATGGCATTGTATGCATATGAGGACTGGAGGAAGAAGGTTTGTATGCTGCTTTTTGCAACTAGTTGCACTTGTATGCCAGACCAGATCAGAAGACTGCTTAGCCAAACAGGCTCAGATTGCCACTGCAGACATGATAGGAGATGGATATTGAGTCAAGAGACTAGGAAGAGGCAACATTTTTGCTTTAGATTAGTCGGTGTAATTACCTCTGTGAATGTTAAGGAAGGAATAGCAAACTGCACTTCCCAGGGTAAAGCAGTAACTTGGAACAGCCCTACAACTGAAATGCAGTTACCATACAGGTCATTGAAGATGACCAGGATTTTTTTTCAGTAGTCCAGACAGTCCTTCCTTGTCTCCTTCCCTGGCACCACAAGGCCTCACACCTTTGGAAATACTTAAAATGAAAACAAACTCCCTTCTGCACACACTTTCTAATAGCATTAAAATAAATCATCATATATAAAACCAAACAATGTCACAAATCTGTTTCCAGCCACAAGTCAGTTTCAGTAGTGCTTACCAGCAGCCAATATTGAGTTACAGTATTCTCTTGCTATTTAAAGAACTAAATGGGGAGCTTTTTCCAAATCCCAAGTCAACTTTTTAAAATAGAAAGTAACACATAAGAGCTTACAAATCTGCTTGTAATCAGGACTCCTGAAAGTTACATCTGGTTGACAGATTTAGAGCACCACAACTGTAGAAAAAGGAAGGGTAGAAGAATAGCAGCAGCAGCAGCAAGAGTAGGAGGAGATAAACAGAACATTAAAGGGAGCAGCTAAAAAAGAAAAAAAAAAAAGATGAATAGCAACAAATACAAATATTTTATGTCAACAACAAATATCACACAATATTGAAAGAACTAATACACTGCAAAATATTGTCTGCCTGTCTAAAATGATTAAGAAGTGTACATGTAATTTCTTCAATTAAAAGTTTAAGAACTGTAGCTCCCCAGCAAAATAAGACCTTTTTAACAAAGTATGTTTCTTGACAAGACTGAATACACAAATATCTCTCAAACATCCCTTTAATAAATGTAAGACTATGTAGTTATTAGTTGACCATGTTTTACTTCTAACCCACAGAAGCTCTGCAAAACCTCAGGAAAATTTGTGAAGCCAAACTGCCAATCCTCATCCTTTTCAGATCAGAAATTCTCAAGTTCCAACCTTATGCAATTTGTGTCATTAACTTTGATGAAAGCTGTTAAATGTGGCATTCAATATTGCCAGTTTGTGACAACAGTACAATATTATATCTTTATCGTAAAGCTTCTCGTAGATGTACTTTACCAGCTTTATCATAAAATTTGGTAAATATTATTCAAAAATAAAGGGAAAAAAAGTTAAAAAAAAAGTAATTTAGAGAGAGACAGTCCTACTTCAATTATATACATGTATATATACGGACAGACACGGAGAAATTACTTAAATTTTAATCAATCTCAATTTTTTTTTCTTTTTCCTTTTCTTTCAGTGATTCGAAAACTACTACTGAAGTATTAGCCACTTTAAAGGCATTTCTGAATATCAGATTAAGCTCAACACACAACCACTCTACATATTCTGTGTCAGGCATACGTGATTTGTCACCGAAGGTATGTTGCTCTGGAAGAGTCAGAAGAAGCTGAACTTTCTGAACATTCTCTTTATGAAAGAGCTGTTCTGAAACACTTCACTGCCACTGTCAGTCATGGTAGGTTTGCTTGTTTCTGGCAATTTAAGCTTTGGTCTTGGAGAACTTGAAATATTCCAAGGGATCTACTAGCAAAACAAGGAGATTTCCAAGTCAGCTGTAGAACTTCATAGGGAAGGAAAGTTCTTTTAGTTGCTTCCTCCCATAGGGGAAAAATAGTCAAAGAAAGACACCAAGAGAAAACCAAGGCAGAAAAGTCAGCAAGGACAAAGCTTCTTTCAGCTTCCCTCCCTCATGGTAACCATGAAGTAAACCAGGAAAAGAGAACAGATCATAAAGTTTGGGAGGGTAAATGTGAAAACAGTGTGAAAGTCCAAACAAAAGTTTGAGGACAAAGTTGTTGTTTGTTTTTTGTTTTTTTTTTTTTTAAAAAAATTCAAACACTTCAGAGGTAGGAAGTGTGCAAAGGAATTGGTAGGGAAAGTAGATGGACAGGATATAAAAATAGAGTTGAGGAAGAAAATGCAACAGTTTTATATATATGTGTGTGTATATATATACACCCACACACATATATGTCCTTGTTATTAGTGTTTGGCATGAAAAAATCAGAGAAATATCTAAGCCACAATTCTTCTAAGTAAGGGGGCATCAGAGAGTGCACCTCAAAATTAAATTCTTCTCATACAGTTTATCATACAAAAAGATGAAAAGAATAGTGCCAAGTCATCTTCCTGAGTTAATACTTACCCAAGAATCCCAAGCTAATGGATGAATGGGCTATCTGAACTGCGATGCACAATCTCAGATAGAAAGAAGTGATTAACTCAGTAATGATGATAACAGTCTCTCTCTCTCTTTTTTTTTTTTTTTTCCTTAAAGGCTGCTTATGGATACAGACCAGGAACTCCAATATCTCTATTGTGCAAATCAGAAGAAGCTGTTATAAAGAATAGAATAAATAGACATAATAAATAACATAAAATAGGAAGCAGTTGCAACTACTCCTATAAAAAGAAATAATGCCTCACTAATCAAAACAAGTTCTTTAAGTGAAAAACAAAAGGATGAATAATATTCACACTGATGATACAGATTATTTGGATTTCCAGAAGGCTTTTGACTAGATCTCTTACCAAAGGATCTTAAAGAAATTGAGAAGGCATATAATTAGACAGCAGTCCTGCATATATAAATAATTGGTTAAAAGACTGGAAACAGAGGTTAAGAGTCAGTACTCAATTTAGAAAGATGAACCCTGTGGAGTTCTACAGCCATGTTTTTGGGTGTCATCCTGGTCAATGTGTTTCTAAATAACTGGAAGGAAGAGAGGGTGAATGTAAAGTGTCATCATTTCCTTCTGATATTAAGCTATTTTAGCAGAACAAAGGGGTAACTGTGAAGAAGTGTAGAGAATTGTACTGGAATTCAGATACTGCATGCACTTCTTAGTCTTAACCTGGAGCTTCAGGGACTGGTGAAAGGAAAAGAAAGAAAAACAAACAAACAAACAACAAAAAAAAAGTAGTCAAAAGTAACCGAAGGTAAATATAAAAGTAAAGATACATAGTCTTACAAACTCTAAGATGGCCTTTATTATTCAGGAGCAAGGTCTTTCAGTTAGAACAATGAAATGAAACTTCTGAATCATCTTACCTCAGGTAAGTACTGGGGAAATTTCAAAAGAGGGAGAAAGATCTAGCAGACCAATTTTTCAAAAGGTTAAATAAATAAAAGATGGTTATCCTGAATATCTGGGAATTATGGGAAGATAGTATCACTCCATGATTTCTCCTTTTCATGATTTTCATCCAAAATAGCTCATGCACAAATTAATTCAATATGATTTGATAACAGAACAAAACAAAATAAAACAACAAGAACAACAAAAAAAAGGAATTGATAAAGGTAAATTGTTTGTTACAGATATTGTTTCCTAGTGTTTTATCAAAAATCTGATTTAAAAAAATGAATATAAAAACCATAATTTAAAATACAGTAGTTTACAATTGGTTGAGTGAGGGTGTATAAATGACCGCAGACAGGGGATAATCTTCATAGGACTTAAAATTTACCCTGGCCTCATAACCTGTGATGATAACCTGTGAAAACAGGTTAGAAAGCTTAATTCATTTAATTACAGTGTTCTACAAACAAGAATGCAACATACGTGATAAATGAGTTAGTACCATAGATCAGACAATTACATTTGTGGTGAAGAGACTGACTGAGAGAACTTCTCAGAAAGAACTTGCTGTAGATGAAAAAGTAAAGGAAGTTGTTACTTAGAATTATCTTCACAGAATCACAGAATCTTCCTCCTGATGCTTCCTAAAGCCTAATATAAAAATACAGGCGATCTTCTAACCAACCTCTTGCAAACACAACTTTTCCAGCTGAAATGACCTACAACAGAAAGCTTGCATTGAAATTGTAATTTCAAAAACTTTAAAACTCTGATTCATACTAATGTCAGGCTAATCTGCCCCCACCCTGTTAGCCTTGTCAAAACGCCACCCTTCCAAAAAAAAGAAAGAGATTCATCAATTCACTGCAGACTATGCTGGAAATCATGAACACAGTTAGTCAGGCCACTGTTATATTGAAAATTTCATGTATTTTTTCATAACGCATAAAAATTTATCATTGCATCTTTAATTGTATTCTTTTAACATAGTTTTTTATTTTTTTCAGTTACATGCAATCCTATAGGCTTTTATTTTTCAAAGCAAGGCAGAAATAAATAAAATAAAATAAAATAAAATAAAATCATAAAAAAATCAGGAGCATCAGTATGCAACAACCAGGAAGTTCGATCACAGCAAAGTTTCGTTAGATTCAAAATGTGAATAACTGCCCCTTGCGGTTAAAAAAGGGATGGGCATGGAGATAAATATGCATCTCTTCTTTTCTTCAGAGTGCACTCTGTTTCCTCTTGTTCTGGTCTTTTACCCTCTCTCTTCTGTTCTGTCTCCATCACACTCCTTGTTTCATCATGATTGTCTTCACATCCCAGCCCAGTAATATCCCAATCCCAATATTTTCCCAGCCTAGCCTAGTCTTGGTTTTAGTTTTTAGTTTCACTACTCACCAAACACCTTTCACCCAATCACAATCTGCTTCCTGTCATGCCAATTCCTTCCTCTCAGCATGTCTTCATCACATTTCCATACCTCACCTCATTACATCTCTTTCCTCATTACAATTGAGGACATTGACACAGTTTCCAGTTCACACTCCAGATTTCCATCTCACCAAACTTGTTGGCCTAATTCTGTTCCTGCTCTTGCCCCAGATATGGCTTCTGAACCCCATCTTTCTCAAAGTTATTTGAGTGGTAGCAGCAGGCGACTTAGAACAAAGAAAGTACAGGAAAACTTTACTTGAATTCTTATCTTTTCCTTGCCTTGCACAAGGCAGCAAAAAAAAAAGGAAAGAATTTCTGACCAGAAATAGGATCCAGTATGTTGACTCACCTTCTGTGAAGGAGGTCACATGCAGTTCAACCACTGGTAGACACTGAAATGATAGCACATGACTGGGGAGGAAGACACTTCTGAAATTTTATCTTTTTAATATGAAGCAAGTTGGCTGAGCAACTTTCAAATGTTTATTACTTGGCCAAATTTCAACAGATTCTTAAGCAGCCAAAAAACAAACAAACAAACAAAAACCCACACACATTCCTGACCCGTACATATTTAAGTCCTGTTGAAAAGGAGGGGGCTGTTGTTCAGATAAACATGACAAAAATAATGTATTGATGAACCATTTTGGTTTAAACTAAAATAAAATGCAAAAATAAAAAAAAAATTACCCTGAGTCTGACCAAAAAAAAAAAAAATCTGTCCAAAGGACTGAAGTTGTGGCAAGTTATATGTAACTGAATAAGGACTTATAATGCAGTGCTATAATGATAAGGATTGATAATATTCATTTTAAAATTAATAATATTGTTATGCTAAAGTCCTGCTTATAATAACTGGCAAGTAGCACTCTTATATAAGCTAGAAGACATAATTTCCAACAGCTGTATGGACAAGCAGCCACATAATTATGTATCTTTCTCTTACAGAAAAAATGGGTTAGATAAGAAACTAGGTGATGGAGGATTTTGCTTCTCTGCAGAAATAGGATTTTCACTGGTTTCATCAGTTGTGCAAATTTGGTTTTGTACAGCCATATTCTCTTTTAAATCCTGAGGAGCAGACACTTGTCCCCTAGGAGAATTTTTCAAACATGTATGAAAATATAACTATTTGCTGTGTAGACTGAACAAAATCCATATCCAATATCCATATGCAATTATGTTCCATTAGTCACCCTTCCCTCCAGCCCCTCCTTCCTTTCTTATTACCCTTTTACCAAAGTCACCTGGCTTTTTATTAACTAGTGCACAGAATGAGGTTGTCATCTTCAAGCTACTGAGTACTAACTTTTTCACTTGGCTTTTTTGCCAAAAAAAAAAAAAAACACACTTAAAGACTGAGGAATGTATGTTGAATTATCATCAGTATTGTTGATCTGTGTACTCTTCTACTTCACCTAAATAAGCAGCAGTCCACTTAACCTTTAAGAGCTCTAGCATCTCTAATAAAAGCCTTGTTATTTTTCCCCAACACCTTACTTGTCAAAGGTCAGTAACGGAGTGTTTACCATTCAGCTTAAGAAACATTTATCAACAAATGATATGAATGAAGAATTACAGTCAGGTATTGTCTTGCATATAATGCTTCCAAATTACAGTTTGAGATTGGAGGGGTCTCTGTCTTGGGTTAGATTCATGTCTATTTTATAGTAGCTTTCACTTGGCATAACATTGGGAGGGGGAAAGGGGACCAAGCCATAATAATTCAATATAGTATGAGCCTAAATTACTGTAAATAGGAATCTAGCCTACAAAAAAAAAATAAAAAATAAAATAAAAATAAATCGGTGACATTGTATGCACATGAGAGTGTTTCATTTGTATGTTATTCCTTATTCTTATTCAGAGAACTTGAGTTCTCTGTAAAAATCATTTTCTAATCTCTTTGAAAAAAAAAAAAAATAGCCAAAACATTATTCACTTCTCTCGTCAATTTTGTCAGTTGTCCTCTCTGTCATGATCACCAATGAAAATTCCTTTCGATGGTCAAGTTATGTGCCCAGGTTTTTGGAGTCCTTTATTCAAAGCTTTCTATTAAAGACAACATCAACCATTTTGCCAAGCTTTCTTATCATTTCAATGTCTTTGCTAGTCTCATACCTGCACTGCTTCCTGTTCATAGATGCAAAATGACTCTTTGCTGCTTCAGAACAGAATGTCTCTAGTTCTCTCTCCACATATTTATGAAGAAACACACATATTCCTTCCTGTGTAATAAATGCATGTTGCAATGAACACATATACTAGAAACAGATTTTACGTTAACCTATTCATGTAGGAACAACCTTGTTTCATCACAGAGTACCAGATTGATTTTAAAATCAAGCTGCCTTTTAGTATAACTTTTATGGAACACTTTATCTTTTGCATTATGTGGTATATTTATAAAACAGTAAAATTATAGCTGATATTCTGATATCATATACCAGAGAACACACCAATTAGCTGCATCCTATGTCAATCAGCCCACTCCCTCCTATTTTACTGATAGATGGTCTAGATGTACTTTTGCTTGAAACTGATGTGATTTTCATTTCTTACGTTGGTTAGATGAAAAGATGCTCCCCATGATGCTGCACAGAATTTCCTTAAGTCTTTTTCAGCACCAGCAATGCTGTGCTGAACTGGACAAGCTCTGAGACCACAGATAGTGCTGTTGGGTTCAAATTCAGTACTAAGTTAAATCTTGGCCAAAAATGGCAATGAAAGCATTTCCAGCAACAGAATGTTGTTAGTTGTTCAGGAATAGCGTGTGGAAGGATATGTATACTATTTCATCCATATATACTACATCCATGAATATATATACTACTTCTTGCTACTTCAGTGTTTAACTATGGCTTTGCCATTTGTCTTTGAACAGATAGTAATGTGGTCTGTAATTCAGAGGAAGTGAATATTTTCTGGTCCTCTTTTTTCTAGCTATGAAAATATTTGTGTTCTGTCACTGTTTACACACCGCAGCATATTTTTCCAACACACAGGTTGCACATTCTACACAATATCTTAATTCACCTCTTTTGAGTAATATAGCCAGCACTTTGTATAGTCCTCATTCTCTGGTATGAAAGAGATACAGAAGTACCCAATACTCTCCCCACGTATGTATAAGCACTAATTCTCCCTTTTATGACTGAGAAATTTATGTTAATGTCCTCAAAATTAAGGGTTCAGAGAGCATGGTTAAGCCTACTTATAACTGAGTGTGTGTCACCATGCCTACATAGGGAGATTAAGAGATGAGAATGATCACGGAAGGGGAAAGTGCATCTTTGGTCTTTGGTCACAGGCTTGCTAAGCTGGTAAAGAGGGCTTTAAACTAGAGTTGCTGGCAAAGGGAAATCTCAATCCATCCCACTCCTCCCAGTTTGGTGCCAGTGTCAGTGATAGGTGCCTAGAGCCTGAAGGGTCAAAATTCAGAAGGAGAGCACCTGAAGAGCAGCATGAAGGTATTCTAGCCACTCTAGCCAGTAAGTCAGCTTCATCAGGGGCCCAACTCATGCCCCACCTCTCTATGCTAACACACATAGGATAGGGAATAAACAAGAGGGATCACAGACTCATAGAATGGTTGAGGTCATAAGGAACCTCTGGAGATCACCTAGTCCAACTCTCCTGCCAAGCAGGGTCACTCAGAGCACATTGCACAGGATCACAGCCAGGGGGGTTTTGAATATCTCCAGAGCAGGAGAATCTACAGCTTCTCTGGGCAACCTATTCCAGTGTTCTGTCACCCTCACAGTAAATAAATGTTTTCCCATATTCAGATGGAGCTTCCTGTGTTTCAGTTTGTGTCTGTTGCCTCTTGTCCTGTCACTGGGCACCACTCAAAACAGTCTGGCCCCATCTTCTTGACACCCTCCCTTCAGATATTTATACACATTGATAAGATCCCCTCTCAGTATTCACTTCTCCAGGCTAAACAGGCCCAGCTATCTCAGCCTCTCCTCATATGACAGGTGATCCGGTCTCCAAGGAACTGACTTCCCAGGAACAGGTGAGTTCCAACAGGACTGGAATTTTATGTTTTTATGATTAAGTTACACTCAAAAATTTCATGCTAAAAATCCGTTCTTATAATCATAGAATGGTTTGGGTTGGAAGGGACTTTGAAGATCATTTAGTTCCAACCCCCCTGGCATGGGCAGGGATACCTTCCACCAGATCAGGTTCCACAAAGCCCCATCCAATCTGGCCTTAAAACACCTCCAGGGATGGGGCATCCACAGCTTCTCTGGGCAACACGTTCCAGTATCTCACCACTCTCATATGAAAGAATTTCTTCCAAATATCTAATCTAAATCTACCCTCTTTTAGTTTAAAACCATTACCCTTTTTCCTATCACTACACTTCCTTGATAAAGAGACCCTGTCCCGCTTTCTTGTAGGCAACCTTTAGGTATCGGAACACATATAAGTTCTTCC
The DNA here is from genome assembly GCF_964211835.1 of Anser anser. NCBI lineage: Eukaryota > Metazoa > Chordata > Aves > Anseriformes > Anatidae > Anser > Anser anser. The sequence goes on from NC_139721.1 coordinate 66,882,664, forward strand.
TGGAGTCTTCTCTTCTCCAGGTTGAGAAACCTGTCTTCATAGGAAAGTTGTTCCAGCCTTCTGATCGTACTTTTGGTCCTCCTCTGCACTCTCTCTAATAGATCCATGTCCTTCTTATATTGGAGGCTGTGAGTCTGAACACATTATTCCAGGTGGGGTCTCACAAGATCAGAGTGGAGGGGGAAAATCACCTCCCTCAATGTGCTGGTCATGTTTCTTTTGATACAGCCCAGGATTTGGTTCTGGGCTGAAAGGGCACATTGCTGGTTTATGTCAAGCTTCTTGTCAACCAATACCCCCAAGTGCTTCTCCACAGGGCTTCTCCCAGTCCATTCTCTGCCCTACCTGTATTTGTGCTTGGCATTGCCCAGGCCCAACCCAGGTGCAGGACCTTGCACTTGGCCTTCTCGAACTTCATGAGGTTCACATGGGCCCACTTCTCAAGCCTGTCCAGGTCCCTCTGGATGGCCTTCCCTCCACAGTGTTGACTGCACCATGCAGTTTGGTGTCATTGGTAAACTTGCGGAGGGTACACTTGATCTCACCATCCACGTAACTGACAAAGATGTTAAACAGCACCAGTCTGAATACTGATCCCTGAGGAACCCCACTCATTACTGATGTCCACTTGGACATTGAGACATTGACCACAACTGTTTGAGTGTGACCTTTCAGCCAATTCCTTACTCACAAAGTGGTCCATCCTTTAAATACGTCTCTACAATTTACAGACAAGGATATCATGCAGGACAGTGTCAAATGTCCTGCACAAGTCCAGATAGGTGTCATCAGTTGCTCTTTCCCTCTCCACCAATGTTGTAACCCTGCCATAGAAGGCCAACAATTTTGTCAGGCATGATCTCCCCTTAGTGAAACCATGTTGGCTGTCACCAGTCACCTCCTTATTTTCCACGTACCTTAGCATAGTTTCCAGAAGGATTCTACTCCATGATCTTGCCAGGCACAGAGGTGAGACTGACGCCTGTATTTCCCCAGGTCTTCCTTTTTCCCTTTTAAAAAATGGGGGTTATATATCCACTCTTCCCATCAGTGGGAACTTCACTGGGCTGCTACAGCTTCTCAAATATGATGGACAGTGGCTTAGAAACTGTATCTGCCAGTTTCCTCACGAACCATGGGTGAATCTCTATCAGGTCCCATGGATTTGTGAACCTTCACCTTAGATGGTCTCAAACCTGACTTTCTCATACAGTAGAAGGTTTTTCATCCTCCCAGTCTCTGCCTTTGCCTTCTGGGTCTTTGCCATGTGGCTGGATCGCTTTGGTGAAAACTCAGTCAAAAACATCATTGAGTATTTCAGCCTCCTCCAGATCCCAGGTAACCAGGCCTGCTGTTTCCTTCTGGAGAGGGCCTAAAATTTCACTACTCTTCCCTTATCACTGATATACCTGTAGAAGCCTTTCTTGTTGCCCTTGATGTCCCTGGACAAATTTAATTCTAATAGGACTTTAGCTTTCCTAACCTGATCTCCGGCTGCTCACACGATTTCTCCATATTCCTCCCAGGCTCTCTGTCCTTGCTTCCATCCTCTGTAGGTCTCATTTTTCTGCTTGAGTTTGTCCAGGAGCTCCTTGTTCATTCATGCAGGCTACCTGGCATTTTTGTCTGACTTCCTCTTTGTTGAGATGCACAGCTCACAAGCTTGGAGAAGGTGACCCTTGAATATTAACCAGCTTTCTTGGGCCCCTCTTCCCGCCAGGTCTTTGTCCTATGGTACTCTTCCAGATGTAGAGTGTCCCATGGTACCAGATCCCTCAAGAGGCCAAAGTCTGCTCTCCTGAAGTCCAGGGTAGTGAGCTTGCTGTGCTCTCCCTTCACTGCCCTCGGGATCCTAAACTGCACCATTTCATAGTCACTGCAGCCAAGGCTGCCCTTGAGTTTCACATTCCCCACCAGCCCCTACTTATTAGTGAGAATGAGGTCCTACACAGCAGTTTTCCTCATTGGCTCTTTTATCACTTGGAGAAGGAAGATATCAACTCATTCCAGGAATCTCCTGGACTGCCTATGCCCTGCTGTGCTGTCCCTCCAACAGATATCAGGGTAGTTGAAGTCCCCCACAAGGACTGGGGCTTGTGAATGTGAGGCTGCTGTCTATAGAGGACCTCATCTGTTTGGTCCTCCTGATCAGGTGGCCTGTAGCAGAATCCCACTGTGATGTACCTTGTCCCTGCCCTCCCTTTAATCCTGACCCATCAGCTCTCTGTCAGCTCCTCGTCCATCCCTAGGCAGAGGTGCATGGCTGCTCATTGACATAGAGGATGATGTCCCCTCCCCACCTCCCCTTCCTAAAGAGGCTGTATCCTTCCATTCCAATACTCTAGTCATACTTCAAGGACCTCCAAACCCAACTTGCCCCATGCTTCCCCACCAAAGATGTAATCCTTCTAGAGCTCTAGTTTTCCAATTTCTCCTGTTTTAAAAGCATTCCCACTTTTCCATATAAGTGCTATATTCTCTGCCACCCAAATTCCATGGTTCTTTTGTCCAGACCTCTACAGTTCAGAACCCCAAGTGGTATCTTTTACTCAACACTCCTGCTATTCTTGAACACTGCCCTACCTGTCCTCTGAAATCTCTTCTTATACTTACTGCTCACTTTCTGCTGGCTGCTAAACCTTGCATATGACATCATCTCCTAATTAGATATCTCATGGGAATACCTAACATGGAAATTCCCACATGGCATTTACTGATGGAAAAAGGGGAAAAGAAGGAAGGAAGGAAGGAAGGAAGGAAGGAAAAGGATATGAAGGATATGTCAGGAATAAACATAAGTATGAAACCTCTACCAGATTCAGTCTATTATTAGCAGCAAAGCTAAACTGTTTTTGGCTGATTCTTCAAAACATGTCATGCTACCCAGAGACATCATCGTCTCTTCCTAGTTTAAAACAGATTTCAAACAATGAAATATTTCAGCTAACAAATTTTCTCTTTTTAATTATATGCATAAATACATGTTCTTTATATTTCTGAAAAGTCAGTATCTTTATGTCAATATTTTAAGAAAATCTTAATATCCTTTTTTTATTGCACTAATAACTATAAATCTGGGAAGGAGGAGCCTTAGAGACATTACCTAGTTAGCTCCAAAATTTTTGCAACTTACCTAGTCATGCTTATCACACAACAGGTAGAACAGCAAAATCAACAACAAAAAATAGTAGTGCAGACAAATGTGATAATCACAGTCCTGTGAGTCACTCTTTGTATTATACACTTTCTTCTTCCACCATCCCCAGGTTTCCAGTTTCTACCCAAACCTGACTTTGCAGACAACCAGAAAGAGAATGTTGTTTTTCCTTCCAAGTTTTGTAGTTCTGATGCAGATATATAGCCTTCGTTCAAGAACTTGTCACACTGCATCTATGGAAAAATGAACTCTGCAGCTGAGGTTGCTTTCAGAGGTAGAACACTTTAGTTGCTCCTGCTTTTTGAGGTCCTCTGTTCTGAGGACTGTGTACATATACAAGAACAATCTGTTATTACCAAGCAATGTAATTCATTCTTTCCTTCTTCTGACTGTTCTTCTCTTTCTCTGGAGACAGCATACAATTCTGATCCCAGCTCATTTTACATTTGAAGCTAAGATACAGAGACCAAACAAACATGGATGATCATTCAAGCAGTCATTGTTTAAAATCACTGTAGCTGAAAACTCTGAAGATCCAAATATAATAGGACAAGGTATTAGCTCTTCAAGCACTTTTAGACAAAAGTGTTTCCTTTGCTGAAGAAGTGAGAACTCTTGTTCAATTGAGGGAATGACATTGACTTTAAAAGTCATTCAGTGAGCCTTGGTAACATGAATAAAAATGAATTAAGAACTGAAGCAAAAATGTTACATATCTTTCCTGAATCCTTCCACGTCCTGGGTATCATAAAGCTTTCAACCACACTTTTCTTCCTGTTATCTATCAATATAAAATAACACCTTGGGAGAACTTCTGAACATTTACTTCCAGCTGCTAAGTAGTGTGTAAGGTCATATCTGTGTATTTTTATTGAAAATATGCTTGAATGGTTCCTACAAACCCTACTACCAGTATGATTTTTGTCTGATATGCTATCCACTGTGTTCTGAGTTTTGAAAAACAACACTTGAGAAGATTTTGCTTCTGTAGAAAGAGTGAGGTGACGTGACATGAAGTCCCAGTAGCTGTTGCTGACTACTTTACAATAAATTTTAGAGCAGTACTCTATACTGTAGTATAGAGTCATTTATCAAATATAGACATTTATCAACAGGAAGTGTGAAAATAGGAATTCATAATTTGCCTGTCTTCTATAGACCAATGCTTACTGCCCTTAGCCTGTTAAGAGAGAGGAAATTATAATTCTCTAGACAGCAATCCATTAAGCAGAAACATTGATAGATAAATTAAACAGCAGGTGTTTCCTAATCTTCTGAGCTATATTGATATTTTTCTTCATTATTTAATATGGTTTCATTCAGATTTTGTACCATCTCAACTTTAAGAAAAAAAAAGCTAGTATATATATAAAATAATAATATATATATTTTTTAATCAGAGAACAAAGGTATTAAGACTACTAGAATTATAAAAAAATAACTACCAAATTCTTTAAATAATAATAATAATAATAATAAGATATAGAAGTTGATATACTGCATATCTAGCTAAGTATATGGTAAAATGCTCTATGTCTCTTATATGCATATTTATTACCTTGTAGATGCAGTGGTCAGGCTGGTATCATTTCCATGAATATATCACTTCTGGTCAACCATTTTTGCTATTTAATCACAGTTATATAGAGTCAGAAAAGGCAGAAAAAAAAAAAAAAAACAAACAGCAGAGCAGTGCTACCTGAAGCCTGTAGGACAAAGGAGTAAGATGGCATAGATATTTCTAAATGAAAAGAGAAAGTTTGCTGTAACTCTAGAAGATCCAGAAACTCTTGAGACCCTGCAGATGAAAACTACCAGATTTTCTATTGCCATATCTGTGACTAAATTTTTGATCAGTGATCTAAACTCACCCATTACATCTATTTTAGCTGGACTGTGAAGGCAGCTGTAATGTAGTCACAGATACACCAATAGGCTATTTAAAACACCTGTGAAAGTTTCAGGCTTGATTTTTATCTATACTCAATATTTTAATTTGGGTGCAGAAGTGAAGAAAATCTTGCAGGATTAGAGTCAATATTTTTGCTCATTTAAAAACCTTTCTGAATGATTTAATATCCTTTTTTTTTTTTTCTGGGAATAGCTTCTAAAAATCTAAGTCAATCAAATAAGGATAAGGATAGGGATAGGCATAAGGATGGGGATAGAGATAAGAACAGGGATAGGATTCAATACAGACAGAGACACTAACAATACAAAATTTAGATACATGTATTAGGTTCCTCGAATGCTGCTCAAATGTGTGAAGACAGGACTCAATTCACCTGATTAAAAATATAGAGTAGGTGCATTTAAGACTTAACTTTATATTATTCTGGAAGAAATTCAGATTTTATTTAAAAAATATTTAAAAATATTATTTCTCAGATTATTTTTTTTGAAAGTAGAATGGAAATCATTTGCAGAAACATTCATAATGTTTTGACATTTGCAAACAACTTCAACAGACAGAAATCATAGAGAGTCGCTTAGAAAGCTGAGAAAGCAAACCATAAAATGGGAAATTGTGATATCCCTGTAAAGTTAGACAATAGGAAAGGAAAAGAAAAAAAAAAAAAAAAGAAAGAAAAAGAAAAAGACAATCTTAATTTTTCAGTAAAAGCAAGGAACCTGGAAAATATTTTCAGGTGGAATTTTAGTCGAAGGGTGATACTGGACTGAAAATTAGACAGCAATTTGCAAACTGATTGTAAAAGAAAAAATATTCTCATAGTAAGTAGTTTTACTTACGCTAAAAAAGCATGTTACATCACAGGTTGTGAACAGTCTTACTATATGCATTCCATCAGCCACTAGACTAATCCACAAATCAGTTTTCGGCATCAGAGAGACCACAGTGCTGTATGTTTTCTGTGCGGTCTTCAGGCTGCCTGGAACTACACTTTATAGGCAGTCTGAGTCTACTAATCCCACTTTCCAACAAAAGAGGTGATATATTGTTATCCTGACTTTATTGACATTAGGTCTTCATGACCAGATGAGCTACAGGGTCAGGCACGTCAGGACACATGTTTGTTTCTGATCCACCTTTGTAGGTAATACAGTTGGACGTGGAAGTACATTGGCTCAAATTTCCCCTTAGTCTGCACTGAAACTCATTGCAGATGGAGCCTGGGTTTACACACACAGCAAAGAGAACTACTGCTTTTGTGCTTGTGTATAAGAGTAGTCTTTGGTTCACTCTCAATAGACATTTTAGAGATGAACTAGGATTTCATAAGGAATGGTTATGGACAACACAATACATCATTTCCTGATCATAGAACAACTACATTTTCCTGTTCCTTCTTTTACTTTTCCCTTTCTTAAGTGTTAATCACTGGATATATGACACAGCCTACCAATAGGTCCTTGTCTTCAAAGATCAAATCACTTAATAAGCTTACTACCCTCTTCTGCATTAATCAGAGCTTATTTAAAGAAATAAATATTTTCACTCTTTGACTTGAAGAAAAAAAATATTTTAAATACTCATTCAGGAATGTAGTAAGTCACCACATATTCGTCTTTGAGTCTCCCCAAGGAATATTGATTTCGTTTCTGGTGTTTTCATGGATAAAGTTGACCTGGAATAAAACTGAATCCAAGTTTATTACTGAATTAAGCTTTCTCCCCAAATAATCTATGAACTCTTAGAAGAAGGTTGTCTTCTTCAGGGAATCATAGGCCTGCATTTTCTTTGATACATTAAAGTTCTTACTGAAATGCTCAGTATGAATTATGCTGTTGTGGAAAATAACAAGGAAGATAGGGAAAAATCTTCCTTTAGTCTAGTTCAAAGGAAATTTGTCAGCCACTACTGCACTTCTTGGGGGCCTGAGTGACAGCCTGAGTAAGAAGGTCTCTATTACAACTATGATGTTCCTAATTCTTACAAAAGTAAGCAAGATTTCTGGCATACATGAAACTGCATTCTAGAACAATATCATATATCCAGAGTTCAGGCATGTCTTGGGCTAGGCTGCATTTCAGAAAGACAGGTGAGGATCCCTGGCTTTCTGAAATATGATTTTCGATGTTAGCTATGTTAATGGCTATTTTAAGAATCAAATTCCCATTTTAAAACAATTAATAAATTATGTAATGCACATTGACAGAGATAAACGTATTTTAATGCCACTAATTCTTTCAACATATGCAGGACTTTTCACTGACTTTTACAGGAGTAAAATGAAAATGGGATTAATTATTTTAATGGCAAACAGAGATTATTTTCCAAAAGCAAAATAAATGTTATGTTTCTGAGTATATAAAATGTAATTAAAAATGTAAGATATAAGGCAATCTGACAGTGTTATTTCAGTAAAACTACAGTTGTGTTATTTTGTTGATGATATAGCCAGTGAGTTAATATAAAAATCTTCAAAATGTGGTTAAATGCAAGAACTTTTGATACAGGTGTCATCAGATCTGGTCCCATTTCCGTTATTGGTATGATTACTAGCCCATAAGTAATTTCTGTACATTCTCTATCAACAATGCAAAATGTGATCCTGTATCCCAATCATATGTAGATTTTATTTTTTTATTTTTTTTTTTTTTGGTGGGAACTAATTTGATACATTTTTTTTTCTTTCTTTTAAAAAATTATTTCCTTTTTACACTTCTGTTAACATGTCTTCTTCATTGGTCTCTTCATTTTTTAGGGTTTTGTTTGTTTGTTTGTTTCCTCCTTGTTAGTGGCTCCTGGCCATGTATTCTGTTTTATGGGTCAGAAATAAATTGTGCCAAAACAAAATACTGTACTGGTGACTGAATCTACTTTGCTATTCCGTCTCTGCATGTCATAAGCAGAGTTTTCACCCCATGTTCCATGTCTTCACCCCATGTTTCATGGGGTGAAGACAAAGGCCTGCAGAACATGATGCCAGAAAAGATCGCCAAATCTGATGATCATGTGGCCCTCTCCTTTTCTTATATCAAAAAACTTATCTATCACTCAGTTTCATACTAACCCTAAGGTTTTAATTAGACCACAGAGTTTCAGAATAAACTCTGTGTTACAGATAGAGAACAAGAGATCAAGGCACTAATAATGCCAAAGGATTCTTTGATGTTAGAAAACTGACGAAGTGAGAGCTGCCCTGATGATTCCCAAAAGCTAAACCACTTCCTAAGTTGCAGAGGAAGTTGAAAACACCTTTTCCCCTGGCACACACACGGAGTCACACAGAGCAACATTGAGAAGCCTATCAATCTAAATCAGGTTTGTCCCTCACCAATCTACTAGTGTGATCCTCAACCTTGAAGCAAGCCACAGCCACCAGGAACCAAAGGAAGAAGTTTCTCTTTACAAACAAGAGAGCACAGTTCTGAGCAACAAATTGTCCCATGTGTAGCTGTGGTCAATCTCTGATGCCTATGAGGAATGTTGGCAAAAATAAAGAAGATACATCCAGAGTACAACTTGTTAAGACATTTCTGTGAGAGTTCTCACCCTCTTTTGTAGATTCAATAGGTGGTATAGTTGAAAGATCAACATTTCTAGATTGTGGTAGAGATGAAGGCTATGCATAAGTTTGCACTACAGGGCAGAAAGATCTAAGCTCACTTAGGATAACGTCAAGACTGGAAGCAGCATAGCCACGTCAGCATAACTACTCTAGCCAAAGCATAATGCAGTGCAGCAATGATGCGTTTACATTGCTTCCAGAACCCAGAGTAAAATTTCTATTCAGCATTGTACAGATATGTAGATCTACCACCTCATCTGGAGCTAGCATGAAAATCTTAAACAGAATCCTGCACTGAGGCAGCTCGCCCTAATACATGCTTCTTATTGTTTCAGATCACGCAAGGGAGAACTTTTAGACATTAAACACGTTCAGTATCTGGTAATGCAACTTCTCCTTTGCATTATTAAAAAATATATCTCCTTGGCAACAGTTACTTGCTGAATATTTTACCTTACTTTCATGGGGCAGGACTAACCCTGTCCATTTCTAGGATATCTCAATGACCAATCTACATCCAATACCACTGTGTATTCAAAACCAGGAACATAGGAGCAATCCTGTAAATAGACAAACTCTCTTCTTTAAGTTAATGTTAGGAAAACAGGTAGATCTTGCTTATTTCTATTACTGTTCTTGGTGGTTTTTTTTGTTTGTTTTTGTTTTTGTTTTGTTTTGGTTTTAGTGGAAAGTGAGCATAATAAGTAAGCAAGATCACTAATATCCATTGCCTCCTCTCACATCTATTCCTCTTTTACTAATATCTTTTACATATAATTAAACTGACCTGATTAGTACTCACCTGCTCTCCTCAGAAAATCTAGTCATCTGTCCCACGCATTTTTCATTTAAAGCAAATTAAAACATGGAAAGCAAAGCCACATTAACTTCCTTCCTTCCTTCCTTGATCCCTTGAGAAAAAAGTAATGAGAAAAAATAAAAAAATCTTTTCCAGCATTGGCTGTGGGTCTTATTTGTCTGACTCTTGCACTTTGATTGGTCCTTGGATACAGCAGTGAGAAGATATTTCCTGTGTTGTAGAGCGTAATAAGAGCAACAGATTTTACCCTGAGCCATGAGCAGAACAAGAGAGGAAATTGGAATACCTCATAGTAATTAATCATTGTACAATGAGACCTGTCAAAACCCTTTCTAAAGCTGATACTGTTGTCAATAGCCAGCCAGTAGTAACTCACCATCTGTGATTGTTTAAAATATCAGTCTATACTACAATGAAGATATTTTGCACTTACACTTCTTTTTTGTTTACCAAACATAATTCTCCTAAGTGCTATACATGTTACAGTGCTTGCCAGATAACAGTATTGCTGGTGTCAATATCTAAACTAAATATTTTTCCCCATAGAAGTACCAATAAATCCCCTGAGCTGTGAAATAAAGTACCATTTAAATTACATTCATATCTAGTCTAAATTCCAGTGGTAAGGAAAATTTATCACCAAATGTTTCTACTCTGGATGTTGGCTTATGGTTAAATGAGAAAAGAGAGAAGTATCTTGGAGTAGTTTCATGTCATATGGAATATTAAAATAAATAATAGCTACTATATCCTCAGCTGATATGAAAGAAAGAAATTCTGCTGTAACTATAGAAAATTATGTTGTTTTACATCAGTTGAGAATGTGGTCCACATTCACAATCAAATCTGACCCTAGGTTTTATATATATATTTTTTATATTTTTTAAATTTTATTTTTTTTCTCAATAGTTGAAAACAGCAGCAGCATAGGCTTCCTCTGAAAACTCCTAACTTGCTCTTTATTTTTTCAAATATCTGTGTGCTTCATGGAATAGACCATGAAGTTATGAATTAAGGCTCATTTTACCTCTAACATTACCTTAACTACAAAAAAATCAAAAGATGCTTTTCCACTAACTCAGTGGTTGCACATACTCTGTGAGACACTCTTCTGGTGCGTGCAACCATAGAAATCTAAAATGCTCAAATAGAGGCTGACAAGTAAAGTAAAGGAGAATACTGCCCACAGTGTATTATTTGCACAGTATTGTTTTTCAGGGATTTTTCTGTTTCACATGCTGACAACTTAGTATTCTGTTTCTTCCTACTGTAGAGGAACTAAGTCTCCCTGGGCACTGTAAGAAATCTACTTGGACAACTCAAAATCATATGCTCCAAGACCAGGGCTACACAATGTGTATAGGTACTGTGCAATCTTTTGTGTTTTGGTTGTAGAGTCCTACAGAACTCAAGCTCTCCCCATCTTTACCTCCAAGAGTTTGAATGTTTTTACTGACTGTAGTGTTAAGAGCATGCTCAGGTCATTCCTGAGTTCTGCTTCTTGCAACCACAGGAAACTACAGAACGTCACTTATGGGACACGTTAAGGGGAGAAAGAAGTATGAAAGACCTGGGACTGCTAGGGGTCAAAGCAGGGAGGCTATGATAGAAGGCTGGGAGTGATAAGATACTACTTGAAGAGCCCTGTCATAGAAGATGGGACTGGGAGAGGTTGCCAGTGGGTTCTGGCTGTACAAAAAGGATGCAGACTATAACATCTCCTGCATTGGCTCCTGACTGTAGTCAGTGAACACAGCCTCACTGCTTCCTGTGTCTCCCTCATGCCATTCCTTGCAAATGCTTGGAAATTAAAACACAACTCCATTGTTCCTTGAGGTCTGGGTGTGACAAGAGCAACCAAATGTATAACCCTGTCATTATAACATTGGTTCTTGGTGTACTACCTTGTAATTGACGACAATAAATCCCATGATTTGCTTGTACTCAGATAACCAAGATAAAGAGATTATTCTGCTGCAGTGACCTGTTATCTCTCTCTCTCTAGTTCATTCTCTCTTCCTCTTGTTAAACTTTCCCACCATTGAAAATGGCACAAATACAGCATTTTTTTTTCTTTCTTGTTTTTTGTTTTGTTTTGTTTTAATTATTATTAAATACATTAGGACAATGAAAAAATCCCTGCAAGACTCAGCTCAAACCTCATACACTCAAGGATAACTGTGTTTACATGTCAGGACCTGTAAGATATCCTCTTAAGTCTTTCTATTACCTTAAGTGCTTTTTTAATGTGTACCACATTAATTCTGAATCACTCTATTCTTTCTAACTAAATGGTGTATGTATCTATATGAATGTCATGTATGTATGCATATCTGTAGGATATGAAATGTCTTACAGAAACCTAGGTACACTGTATCAACACAATTACATTTTGCAACCAAAGTAGTAATATCACACAAAAGAAAATTATTTTGACTGAATCTTCTTTTTGTATGCTTATATTGATTTGGCACTCATTCTATTTTCCTCCTTTAATTCTTTGGCAACAGTCCCATAACAGTCACTCTACTATTTTGAATGGGTTTGATCTTATGTTGACAGCCCTATAAAGATGTGGGTTCCCTTATTTAGTCTTTTTAAGCACTGGCATGGTATTATATTTCTTCTAGTCCTCAGGAATGTCCTTAGTGTTCATATGGTTATTGTAAATCAACATCTTTGTACACACCAGTTGAATACATGCTGGCTTGCCACTCACCAGTAATTTACTTCTGTAATCCATTTTACAGAAGTTTCCAGGTGATAAGAATCTTGGCCAATTTTGTGTGACTGCTCTTTTTTTTTTTTTTTTAACCAAGTTGCACTTTCTGAATAAGAACTTTAAGAACTTTAACTAACAGTGTCTTCACTAAAGTGGAAATGAAGCTTCAAAACATTTTCCCTGTATATTTTAATTCAAAAAAGTTTCAGATAGCTCTGCCTTAATGCATGCAGGACATGTTTTCATAAATATATATATATATTCATACATATATTCATATATATATGCTTCTATATGTGTGTTTGTGTTTAAATACAAATGTAACATCACTTAAGTTAAAATGAATAACTGATTTACAAGAAAAATGGTGCATGGTCAGGATAATATTGGGCATGTCTAACAAGTGGATATGCTAACAAGTGATTTAGTGCAATAGAAGCTGTCAGCAGATCAAAGCAGTTACTCCTGCAGGCCCTATACCTAAATAGTATTTCAGTCAGAGTCTTACTCTGTGCACAATTTAGTCATGTCCTCACCACGTACGTGGTTCTTAGCTGTCTGGAGGACAACTCATAGATGTGTATGTTTATGTCTTTATTAGGGGCTGGAGATGACTAGGTGCAGTAAGAGCAGTGCTGGTTTTTGTTTGTTTGTTTGATTGTTTTGTTTTCCCTCTGGAAAAAATAAAAAATCCAGTTGTATGCAGTGAAGCTACAGCTCAAATCAATCTGCACCAAATACTTTCGCCGGCAAATTTGCTTCCAAGCTTCAGTCTTTTTCTCAAACGAGATGTTAATGTACATACAATAGTTGACAATATTTTGTTGTATTGAGAGCTCTTGTTACAGAAAGTTTTTGTTCCTGTTTCTTATATTTTAACTGACAGTTAAAATTCTTTCCTTTAATAGAAGTATATTATGTTGCATCAAAGATGAGAACTATATCTACCATGTATCTATCTTTATTATTAATTTACAGAACAGCAAAAGAGAAATTTCTTACAGTTTAATATTATCAGCCATTTGTCATATCTATTCAACCTAAAAATAAAAGTTTTAGGTGCAATCTAAAATAGATGCGACAAATGAACAACTGAGAACAGGGACCTGAGGGAGATTTAATTCTACTTATGTTCAACATTTAGATCCATGTATGACTATACAGACTACACTGAATATATGGCTGTTCTAACTACACTATAATTTACAGATTAACTATGAATTTAGTAATTGAAAATGCTTTTATTCCTTTTACAGACAGTTTCTTCTTTCACTTACTTAGTGTCCTAAAATTAAAAAAAAAAAAACAAACACAAAAACAAACAAAAAAAAAAAAACAAACAACATTACATAGGTCTTGGGCAGAAAATGAATGTCATGAATTACTTTTAGCTGATAAAACATACGATCATCCCTTTCTGAATATCACAGAGCAGTATGAACAACTTCCTTCATGTAGCACCATTTACATGCTGTATATCCTATCTGACAGAATGGCTTCATACAAGCTCCATATATATAATAGACACTCAACTAGCCTAAGTCTGCTACTCGGCCTCTTTGACCATGACATAAAATACCACTTTTCCATTTGTCATGGAGTGAAAAGCTTACTCAACTTACACTAACCTGTAATTTCTATGGGTTTGAATATGTGGCTCCTATTACTTGAGCCACTACAAAGTATAACCCTATTAAATTACTACTGTTTGCCTTTTTTTTTTTTTTTTCTAAAGCCTTTGCTAACATTGGTACAAATCCCTCTAGAACCTGATTGTGTTAATACACTTGCTTGCAAATTTCAGTCTAACTAATGGTCATTTCATAGATGATGGTTCTTGTACGAGCACTGTTCTTTGGCATTAGTTCTTTTTCCCCCTCACCAGTATTTTTCTGCAATATATGTAAAGATATAAGCAATGGTAAACTTACTTAGCCTTCCCGTTGCTACAGTGAATGAATAAAGCCTTTCAAGTATTCTGAGAAACAGATAAAAATGCATTTTTTTCACATATTCTTAAGAAAGTTTTGTTCTTTGTCCCAACGTTTGATAACTACAGTGAAATGATATTATGAATTATCATGATAATTTTAAAATTATTTGGGTATGATTTATACATTTAATATATAAAATCTTTCCTCTGAAAATCTCCAAGGAATTAAGAATTCACTGATTAAGTACTGTAACATCCTTGAGAGGCATATACCATAATTATCTCCATTTTACAGATGGATTAAGTGAAGCACACAGAATTGTGACTTGTCCAAACTAACACATTCCACTGGAGTGTAGACAGGAGAGAGAATCATAGTTTCTAATTTTCAGTGAAACAAAAGGTTGTACTGCACACACCAGTCCACAAAGGCAGGATGTTACTGTTTTCTTTATCAGAAATTGTTGGCTTCAGTTTTGAAAATAAGATGCAAAACTTTGCCTTAGTTCAGATTGTCTAGTATCTGCCAAGCAATCTAAAAACAATATTTGGATACAAGTAATTAGAAAGAGTTGTACTCAATGAAAGACTGAGTTGGAAATGATACACCAAATACTATTGCTCAATGACAGACTTCAGCCTTGTACCTTCTTTCCAGACAGGATATCTGAACATCTAAAATTCAGGCATCTCCATTCTTATGACAAAATCATATCTCATTATGTAATGGAAAACTGCGTAAGAATCGTGTCATGTCACTAGAGGCTGGTAAGCATGTCCCTTTGACTAATCAAACGTATCCATTACAATGGATAAAGAACATCTTTGTTTTGGACAGCATCCTGGCACATGGCCAGTCAATGTGAGAGGGCAGAAGCTGCCATTTGTAATCCCTGAGTATCTCCATAAGAATCTGTGTAGTTCTCTATAGTAAAGATTTTTCTTGCTTATTAGTAGTAGCTTGTAAAGCACCTTCCTTGAAGCAGGATTTTGGCACCTGAGCTGAAAAAATATCTGTATTCTCTTTGATCCATAATACTTAGTGTGACATAAAATTCAGTCTTAAGAAGCAGCACCAAAATTTAGGAAGCTTGCTGTTTCTCTCTCTCTCTCCCCAACCCCCACCCCCCCCACCCCCTTCTTCTAATCATTATTGGCTGGTTCTCCCCTCTTGCGTATTCTTTAGTTCCCTTCCTGAGTTCCTTACTGATTTGTGATGGAACCTCAAAAGAAGAGTAACACACCTGTCTCCAGCTTCCCTAATTACCTTAGAAGGAGCTAAAAAACCCTTACAGAGAAACCATACATGAAACAGGTGTGCAATTTAGGCAGAATAGGACGTTGATTCTGGTTTCCCTTGGCAATTTCTGACTAAACTACTAGATCATGTGGTGGTTTTACTCAGCTAGGCAGCTGAGCTCCACCACAACCACTCTCTCCCTCTCCCTCCTCAAAGGGAAAGGGGGAGAAAACATGATGAAAGGTTGAAATAAGGACAGGGAGATCACTCAATGATTATCATGATGGGCAAAACAGACTCAGCATAGGGAGATTAATAAAATTCATTACCTATTACTAACAAGCGAAAGCAGTGAGAAACAAACAACAGAAACAAAAACAAAACAACAAACAAACGAACAAAACTAAACCCACCTTCCCCCCATCCACCCTCTTCCACTTCCTCTCCCTCAGCAGTGCAGGGGAACAGGGAATGGGGGCTGTGGTCAGTCCCTAATGTTTCATCTCCGCCACTCCATCACGGTCACTCTCTGCCCCTTCTCCAATATGGGGTCCCTCCCACAGGATGCCATCCTTTCTGAACTGATCTTGAGTGGGTTATGCACAGGCGGCAGCACAGCTCTTCAAGAACTGCTCCAAGTATGGCTCCATACCACAGGGTCCATCAGGAGCAAACTGCTCCAGCACAGGTCCCCCATGAGTGGCAGCTCCCCACAGACCTCCTGCTCCTGAGTGGGCTCCTCTCCACGGGCTGCAGCTCCAGCCTGGAGTCTGTTCTTGTGGGGGTTCTCCACAGGCCGCAGCCTCTTTCAGGCCAGATCACAGGCTGCAGTGTGGAGATCTGCTCTGCCATGGTACACTATGGGCTGCAGGGGAACAACCTGATACACCATGGGCCTCTCCACAGGCCAGAGGCGCCTGGAGCACCTCCTGCCCTCCTTCTTCACTGACCTTGGTGCCTGCAAGGCTGTTTCTCACTCTTCACTCTCCCAGATACTGTTGCACAGAAGTCTTCTTTCCCTGTCTTAAATATGCTCTCGCAGAGGACCAAATAACATTGCTTATTGGCTTGGCTCTGAGCAGCAGCAGGTCCCTTTTGGAGCCATCTGAAACTGGCCCTTATCTAACATGGGGCAGCTTCTGGATTCTTCTCACAGAGACCACCCCCGCAGCCCCCTGCTACACAAGCCTTGCCATGTAAACCCAACACAGACCATACCAGAAAAGATGGGGAGTGCAAGTGCTCTGACCTCTTCCACTCTCTGCATGAGGAAGTGTCCTGGTTCCAGTTAGGACAGAGTTAATTTTCCTCCTAGTAGCTGGTAGGGTGCTATGTTTTGGATTAGGATGAGAAGAGCGCTGATAACATGCTGATGTTTTAATTGTTGCAGAGCAGTGTTTACACCAGGCCAAGGACTTTTCGGCTTCTCGCTCTGTCCTGCCAGCGAGCAGGCTGGTGGTGCAGCAGGAGCTGGGAGGGGACAGACCCAGGACAGCTGACCCAAACTGGCCAAAGGAATACCATGTGACATCATGCTAAACAATATATAGGGGTGGCTGGCCGGGGTGGGGGTGCCGGCTGCTCGGGGATAGGCTGGGCATCGGTCAGCGGGTGGTGAGCAATTGCATTGTGCATCACTTGTTTCTTACACATTATTAATACTATTATCATTATCACTATTATTATTATTGTTATTATTATTTTCCTGTCTTAATAAACTGTCTTTATCTCAACTCACAGGCTTCACTTTCCCGTTTCTCTCCCCCATCCCAGAGAGGGAGGGGGGAGGGTGAGCGAACGGCTGTGTGGTGTTTAGCTGCCAGCCGGGTTAAACCACAACAGGAAGAAATGAAACACTATGTTCATTTCTTCTGAACTGAGGTGGGCTCTGGTCTTAAGACTCCAGTGGATTTGCTCAAGTTGATTTAACTTCCCAAATAGCTCTGGCCAATTTCCTACTCAATATTTTGGCTGTGGTTAAAATTTGCACAAATGACTAAGATTATGGAAATGTATAACACTTACAACTTACCTGTTTTCCAGGATTTGGTGACTATAAAATACCTGAGATGATTATTTTACTAGTTCACATTACATGCAGCTCCTGCTCAGACTTATTTAGAGTCCTTGCACATACTTATTTAGAGAAGAAAATCATAAATATGGAAAAAGAATAATGCTTATTATTATAAAATTTAACATGAAAGTATACAAACCTGTTTTTGCTGTTCGTGTAATAGATCCATAGATTAAAATTCCCTCTCAGAATTTCAACTTTATGCAACCTCTGATGTCTTAGAAAGAATACAATATCCTTTGACCATATTTTAGGAAGATTTTATTACCATCTAATAGAAAGAAAGAAAGAAAGAAAGAAAGAAAGAAAGAAAGAAAGAAAGAAAGAAAGAAAGAAAGAAAGAAAGAAAGAAAGAAAGAAAGAAAGAAAGAAAAAGAAAAAGAAAGAAAGGACTCAGAGAAATATGGTATTGAATGTATTTGATTACTAGATAATCGCAATTTATTATGAAATTAATGTATAAATCTATTCTCCACATTAGGACAAGGGGGAATGGTTTGACAGGACAAGGGGGAATGGTTTTAAACTGAAAGAGGGGGAGATTTAGATCGGATGTTAGGAAGAGATTCTTTACTCAGAGGGTGGTAAGGCACTGGAACAGGTTGCCCAGAGAGGCTGTGGATGCTGCATCCCTGGAGGTGTTCAAGGCCAGACTGGATGGGGCCCTGGCAAACCTGATCCAGCGGGTGGCATCCCTTCCTATGACAGGGGGGTTGGAACTAGGTCATCTTTAAGGTCCGTTCCAACTCAAGCCATTCTATGAATCTATGATTAGGAACTACATATAAAAATATTTTATACAGAGTAAGAATCTGTTTTACATATAGAATTATTCTGAATATGACACTAGTAATTATCCAGATAGAAGGAAAAAAAAAAAAAAGCTTAAACTAAATAAATATGCTGATAAATATGATATGAAATTATTATTTTTACAATTCTCAATTGGGCTGTTTCTCATATAATTCATCAACTATCACATGCTAGACAGTCGATAAATATGATAGTGTTAAAAAAAAAATCTTATAACCTTGTATTTAAAATGAATATGCACATATAGCCAGTAAAATTTGCCAGTGATGCATGAAAAAAAATATAATAATAATTATATATTAAACTCTTTACATCTACTTTTATGTTACTATATATTCATTAATTAAAGAGCAAGAGCAAAAAATGTATAAAGTTGATGAAAGGTTTACAGACCTAGTGACCTATCCCAACCCCAAGGATTAGTACAGAAACAGTGTGTGACTGCAAATTATTACACCAACCTTATTAGGATAATGATTTCCCACCCTTCATAGTGCTGCATTGTTATCCATAAGCTCCCAAAGGTCCTTAAGCTTGTTAATAACCATTATAGATGTGCAATGAAGTGAATCAAGACTAAAATGAACTCACCTGAGCCTAAGTAGATTAACCCTGCTCAAATCTGATGATGTCCATATAAATTCATCTGGCTCTCCCTCCATCTACAAATAGAAAAATGCAAGAAAGTGATAAGACAAGAGTCTAATTTATCTGTTCTTTTAAAAATAATTGTGAAAAATCCATCAAGACATAGAAGCAGGAATTGCTATTTAAACAGCAGAAGAGGGTCACCTTTTCATAGTGGGGATATATTTGGACACCTGAGATTATATTTCATGCATAATTGGCACTTGGAATTCTTGAGTCCTGCTCTTCAGCTGAGGGCACTCTGTCTTGTAAACTGGCTGCAAAAATGTGAATTAAACAAAGCTCATCATCTTCTGCTCTACATTATTAGCTAGTCCCTGAGAAACTAACTGAAAAGATAAGTACAAAAATATAAAAAGCATTTACTTTCAAAATAAAGATTCCAGTAGCAATTTCTGAAACTTTTAGACTGCTTTTGAATTTCTGAAAAAGAAAACAGTGTTTGAATTTGTTCTATTTTTGAGGAAATATTTGTTGCATATTTTAGAGGGAAATCCAAACATGGTTGTAAAATAATTTGCTAGGATTCAAAAAGTACTTTAATCAAAAAGATAACATTTACATAGATATGTCACCAGTAAGATTTCATATATAGCCTGTTATCTTTTTATGCATATTTAATGGCGTAGTATTTTTACATAAAATAAATGTATGCCATGCCAAGTCTTGGTTCACAGAAATCCTCAACTAATATACCAAATGTCAAGTTTATAATTATTTCATTATATGTTGTTACATAACGTGAAAGAGGTGGAATTTAAATTTGAAAGTGGAAAAGGTATTCGAATGGTTGAAATGGAAAATTAATCTGTAGTGATGCAGAAAGAAGACTTGGGTGATCTGAAAAGAAAGAGAGGATATGAATTTGCTATTATAATTTCAAAACCAGAGCATTCAGCAAGAGAAGTAGAAAGGGAATAAGAAGAACCATTTCAGTTATAGAATCAAAGAATCATTAAGGTTGCAAAAGACCTCCAAGATCATCTGGTCCAACCATCACCCTACTACCAATGTCACCCACTAAACAATGTCCCTAAGTACCAGGTCCAACCTTTCCTTAAACACCCCCAGGGATGGTGACTCCACCACCTCCCTGGCAACCCGTTCCAATGCCTGACTACTCCTTCTGAGAAGAAATGTCTCCTAATTTCCAACCTAAACCTCCCCTGGAGCAACTTGAGGCCATTCCCTCTAGTCCTATCTCTAGTTATCTGCAAGAAGAGGCTGACACCCAGCTCCCCACAACTTCTTTTCAGGTAGTTGTAGAGAGCAATAAGGTCTCCCCTGAGCCTCCTCTTCTACAGACTAAAAACAAAACAAAACAAAACAAAACAAAACAACCATTTCCCTAGCCGCTTCTCATAGGACTTTGTTCCAGGCCCTTCACCGGCTTCATAGCCCTTCTCTGGACATGCTCCACAGCCTCGATGTCTTTCCTGTAGTAAGGGGCCCAAAACTGAACACAGTACTCAAGGTGCGGCCTCACCAGAGCAGAGTAGAGAGGGATAATCACCTCCCTGGTCTTGCTGGCTATACTATTCCTGATATAAGCCACAATGCCGTTCGTTGGCCTTCTTGGCCACCTGGGCACACTGCCAGCTCATGTTCATGTGAGCATTGACAAATGCCCCCAGACCCTTTCCTTCTCCACAGCTTTCCAGCCACTCTGCCCCAGGGCTGTAGTATTGCATGGGGTTGTTGTGACCAAAATGCAAGACGTAGCACTTAGCCATGTTGAACCTCATCCCCTTGGCCTCTGCCCATCAACCCATCTTGTCCAGGTCCCTCTGCAGGGCCTTCCTACCCAACGACAGATCGACATTTCCCCCCAACTTGGTGTCATCTGCAAATGTTCTGAGGGTGCACTCAATTCCCTCATCCAAATCATCAATAAAGATATTAAAGAGGATGGACGCAAACACCCACCCCTGGGGAACACCACTGGTGACCAGTCACCAGCTGGATTTCACTCCATTCACCACTACTCTCGGGGCCCAGCCTTCCAGCCAGTTTTTAACCCTGCAAAGAGTGTACCTGTCCAAGCCATGGGCTGCAAGCTTCTCCTGGAGAACACTATGGGAGACCATGTCAAAGGCCTTGCTGAAGTCTAGGTAGACTACATCAACAGGCTTTCCCTCATCCACTGGGAAGGTCACCCAGTCATAGAATGAGATGAGGTTGGTCAAGCAGGATTTGCCTTTCATGAACCCTTGCTGACTGGGCCTGATCTCTCAGTTGCCCTGCAAACGTTGTGTGATTGCATTCAAGATGACCTGTTCCATCACCTTATTTGGCACCGAGGTCAGGCTGACAGGCCTATAGTTCCCCAGGTCCTCCTTATGACCCTTCTTATAGATGGGCATCACATTAGCAAGTCTCCAGTCATCTGGGACCGCCCCGGATGTTCATGACCACTGATAGCTGATGGAAAGAAGCCCAGCAACCACATCCGCCAACTCCCTCAGCACCCTTGGGTGGATCCCATCTGGCCCCATGGACTTGTGACAATCCAGGTGGAGCAGCAGGCCTCTAACTGTTTCCACCTGAACTGTGGGGGAGGTTCTTCTGCTCCCTGTCCCAGACTTCCAGGTTGGGAGGCTGAGTACTCCAAGGATAAGTGGTCTGGCTAGTAAAGACAGATGTGAAGAAGGCATTATGAACCTCAGCCTTTTCAGCCTTTTCCTTATCCTCAGTAGTTGCGTTCCCCTTTGCATTCAGTAAAGGATGGAGATTCTCCTTGGCCCACCTCCTGCCGTTAATATATTTACGGAAACATTTTTTGTCATCCTTAACCATAGTGGACAGGTTGAGTTCATACTGGGCTTTGGCCTTCCTGACTTTTTCTCTGCATATGCTGGTAACTTCCTTCTACTCTCCCTGAACTGCTTGCCCCTTCTTCCACCAGACATAAACTCTTTTTTTTTTCTCTGGGACACTCACCAAAATTTCCCTGTTCAGCCACACCGGTCTTCTTCCCCGCCGGCTCATTTTACAGCACACGGGGACAACTTGCTCTTGTGCCTTTAAGACTTCCTTCTTGAGGAGCATCTAACCTTCCTGGTTTATTGACAGTGAAGACAAAGACAGACAGAAGAGTCAGATATAGAAATAAAGATTTTGAGTATCTGCTATAAGAAGTGTGCCAGGACTCGGTTGATCCAGATCCGTTCACTGGATGGACAAGAGCAGCAACTTCTTACCTCTGCAAGCATGTGGTGAGATGTATCTTGTAAGGCAGAAAGACATATTTTCTTCTTCTGAGGAATGCATGCTAGTGGCAGAGAAAGTAAGTCAGACAATCAACACAAGAAAGGAAACATCAGAAAAGCACAAGACAATAAATGTTTCTCCTGCCCAGGGTTATCTTGTCTAAATACTGCCTAAAGCTTGAAGAAACCTGCATAAAACAGTCACTTTGCCTGGAAGACTAGGGTGGGTCTTGTGGAGAAAAACCTATGTGTAGTCTTAGAACAAGTTCTGTAGTTTGCCCCTGCAATTCACCCTTATTCCTTACCAGCTTCCTTCAGCATGGAATGGAGATGATGTTTATATGCTATATCCTCACCCCAAAATCACAGTGAACCAATGTTGGGCTTCCTGCTTGGATCATGTGGAGAATACTCTCACATAGGGAGTGCAGTTGTTTAGCAATGAATTTCTTCAGATCTGGAGTTATTCTGCTTCCCTTTCATGTGACACTGATTCAATATCCCCTGAAGGACTGTCATTTTTCGAATAGTTTTGCACTGTCTGTTGCATTTTTCTTCACAGTGAGATTTGTGGCAGTCTCTACAGCTACTTTCACTGCCATATCTTCTTGCTTTCCTGCCTCCTGGAATGGAGCTAAGTGTTTCTCACTTCCCATTTTCTGGGGAGCTAGGACACTGGCAGCTTGGAAAGACTTTTAAGACTACCTCTTGGGAAGTCTTTTGAAAATGGCATGATGTCAGGTATTATCTTGCCTAGCTGAGGAGGAGGAAGGTAATGAGTTCTGGCAAAATAGGTGAAAAGAAAGAGGTGGGCCTCTTCAAGGGCAAGAACATCATGAGGTCTAGGTCATGTAGGTGCATTTTGAGTGAAGGAAGATACATCTATAGGTTGAGTGAAGAGACAAAGAGGGAACATATCAGCCTGGATCTTCTAATAATTTCTGAAGAGTGTGTTTTTGTTGGAATTCATCTTTGTTATTCCACTCAATGTCCACAGTTCTAATCTTATATTGAGAGGGATTTCTGTCACTGCTTCTGAAAACTAGCTTTAAAAGAAGTTCCCAAACACCTTTGAACTGCTACTTTTCCAGCAGAGTAGTCACTATGCTATCAGATGGCATTTACAGTAGCAATTTACTTTTAATAAAGTCAGGTCCCTGTTGCAATTTATGCATGTTCACAACATTGAACAAATGCACTATATATGTGTGTTAGCATAAAGTAGCTTCATTAGACAGTAAGCAATGTTTCCTACAAAGAATACAGAAATGAAAATACCACAACTAAACAGTACCAATACAGCAATACCCCACTGTTACTTCTCTTTTCGTTGTTTCTTTTATCATTGCTTGCTTGACAATGTGTTCTGCTGTCATCATTGACCTGTTTTTTCAATTTTTATCCTTGGTTACTTGGACTGATCTTGATTCAATGGAGGAAGAGAATCAAGAATGGAAATCGCAAATCTTGAGAAGAGGCAGCATGAACATCGATATCAAAATATTTACAGTGGGTACATTAAAGCATCTGAGATCTTTCAGAAAGGATAACTATAATACTATCAGATAGTTACTGTAATGGTAATATGATTGTAATATAAAAAGTCAGTAAAAAAAGACGAGAAATAACAATGTTGATCAATATATCATCAAAGCATTTTGTAAGGTTTTTGTTTTTGTTTTTGTTTTGTTTTTGATTATTACATCATACATTTTGCATGTTTGTAACTTGTATTATACTTTTTCAATATACTATTAAAAAATATCTTTGTTGTTATGCCAGGTAAACTATATATGATTCCCTCTCCCATCAATTATTAACACTGCGTTAATTTAAAGAAATATTATCCATTACAGTTTTGTTCTTTATAAAACACCTGAAAGTGTGTTTACTTTGCTCCATTTCAAAAGAAACTCACTGCTCTATGAAATACTTGAGGCTGACACAAGTCCAGTCAGGGCTCACATCATTAAATAAATATCAAAGCAAACAACTGAGTTTTGTCTTTGACTGGGGAACTTCAAGGAATAAATAAACCAATATACTGTAGTCTTGCCATAACTTTAACATGATTGCTGATATGGTTATGACATGAAACAGTCTATTAGTACAAAGTAAATGTTCGAAACGGAAACCAATATTTATCTCTATCGTTAGCCAAGCTGTTTCTTTTCCAAAGTGAACATGTTTACAATTGTTCCTACCTGCTGTGACTGATAAAACTTGATAATACATTTGCTAAAGGTGCCTCAAAAATTTTCCATGGAGATTGACTTTACAACCTCCTGCATACACAGCAGCCATAACATAAGCTACCAGTAAACAAACAAACAAACAAAAACTTATTTGTCAGTAATGGCATTCTAGCTATCTGAATACAAATAACCTTTTTAAAAGTAAGTTTGTATAGTAAGTATTTATGGCTATTTTAAAAAAAGAAATATTTCAGATTTCTATCACAAATTATAATTGGTAACCTGATGGTTTGATTTTTAAGCTTCAAATAGCTTCCTCCTAATTAATCTTATTCAATTTTATTGCCACATAGAATTTTAGTACTGGCCTTGGAGAATTAAATTGGTACATTAAAATGACCCACAACAAATGGGTGCACAGAACTTTTGGTCAGATCTGTTCCACTGTTCAGGATGTCTTCTGAAATTTTGAAAGAATAAGTTTGTTCCAAAATGGCTTATAATGCTTTTTTGTTGTTGTTGTTTTTGTTCTCTGAATGGTATTGTTCCCCTCTTAACACCTTATTTTGCTATGCTATTTAGAAAATCTCCCAATCAACCATTTTTGTGGTTTGCAAGGCTCATTAAAAAGCTGAGGAAAATATTCTTAACCTCCATTCAAATTTTTAGGAAGACTGTTAAAGTTGCCATAGAGAGGATGGGAAATGTACTGCTTTATAACACAAATAGATCTGAAATGGGAAAATAGGGTAAATGGGGAGAACTAAGATCTGCAAAAATATCAGTGGTTTTTTTTCCTGGTTTTCCAAGTGCTTTGACAGTTTCAGATGTTTATTACAACCTTGGTCAGAAGTGTCAAGCCACCTTTTCTATGACTTCAATTTAAATACATGTTTATAAAGTGAAAAAATAAAGTGTTTTGGATGGGCTGAATAAAAACCAATTACATTCTCAAAGTTCTGTTTACATACTTTCCCTGTAACTATAAACTTTCCAGTTCAGTTTATTGCTAAGAACATTGTATTAGCAGTCCTGTACAACAGTTGAATGTAATTAGTTACACAGATTTTTTTCTGAATCTTTTTTTTTTTTTTTACTAACACAAAAACACTCAGTGTAAGAAATAGGGAAAACTATTATGATTCAGACAACTTTATAAGTCAATTGCAACTATTCTAACAGCAGCTGTTGAGAAGCTTCTTTGAATTCTTTTGATATGATATCCTGACATTAGAAAATCTGTCATTGTGATATATCTTGAAGTGTGGAGTAAAATATAGTACAGGCTGCTTGCATGGTATGAAAAGTTTCAGTTTTATGACTGTACTGTTATTCAGGCTTTCATCTGCAGTGCAGATCAACATTTCTGAATTTATTACTTACATCTGTCTGAACTCTTGCTGCTCAGTGGGGAAAAACAACAGTTGAACATAAGAAACTGGAACTCCAGTTCTGGCAGGTTCTATTCTAAGTAATCAGGAAATATCTGTAGTCTTGTTTGAAATGGATGAGTTAAAGCAAAACAAAGCAAAAAGATTAAAAAAATAAATAAATCAAAAAACTCAAAAATCACATCACATCATAGTAAGGGTCTCTCCACCATACCTCCCCCCTCTCCATCCCTTTTTTTCTTTTTTGAAAATAGCTTGATTTTGCATGATTATGATTCTCACCTCTATACTGTTATCATGCCATATTCTTAATCATAAATATCTTAAAATCATCTGAAAAGTTGGCATTGCCATCTTCTAATTTTTAGCTCATTAAAGGTACCTGGATTAAGGAAGATATAAATTGTGTAATTATAGACAAAAGTTTAATTTTCTGCTTTAATGTACACCAAACTTGTGTATGTTTTTGTGAAATTGGTTTCCATACCCTAGACAACATATGATTTATATAGAAAAAAAAAAAAAAAGAAAAAAGAAAAAAAAAAGAACAAACAGGCAGTGGTAAAAACAAAAAGGACATTGCATAGAAACAAAGGCAAAACTTGTTCATTCATCAATTTAATAAGAAAATTGGAGGAGAATAAGAAAAAAGAGGTGCAGCAGGTGAACAAATGTGGAGATGAGCCAGACTTACAAACTAAACTACAAGGAGTAAAAATATGCAGCTTTTAAAGCAGAGTCTGCTGAATCATTTTTATCAATAGATGCCTTTGCACCTAGATCTTTTCCCTGTATTTCAGTACTGGCTTGAACTTCTTAATGGAAAGCAGTGGGTTTTTGTTTTTGTTTTGTTTTGTTTTTTTCTTCTCCTTGGAAAAATATCACTCCAGAAACGTCTTTCTTCCCCAAATGGGGAAAGAACACAAGAGACATATTATAACATAAGTCTCTAAGAAGGCAGGCAATTGGGATGGCAGAGGCATTTGCTTCAGACTGCCTCTGTTTAGTTCATCTTGAACTTTATTTCTCAATGCTAGATTTTTCCTGTTAAGGAAAATAGTTCGCCTGTCTCTCCCTCCACACAGATATGATGCCAATCATTCATGAAGAGATGCTTCATGTAAGACATTTCTTTAGAGGTCCCTTTTTCAGGGTTTTCCCTTTCATTCCTTATATCTGGTCTCTAACAACCCACTTCTATATTAATTTTATTATTTCTTGCTGTATGTGTTTTCATCTATCCCTTCAGTGGTGAGGAGAGATACTGAGTGGACCTGGAAAGCTCAGCTGATCAATACGTGGCTGAAAGGCTGGTGCCATTGCAGGAATTTTTAATTAATTTATTTATTTATTTTTAATCACAGGGAGGTATACTCAGCACCTGGCCTGATGGCTGCAGATGAGACCCATCTGTCTCAAAGCGGGAAATGGATGCTAGCCTGGGAGCTGGCAGGGCTCATTGAGATTGTTTTAACTAGGTATGAAGGGGGTCGGGGGGAAATGAGGCTCGATAGAGATGAGCCCAGGGGAGCAGTCCCCAGGGGTGGAGGTGAGGACAATGGCACAACTGAAGTTCACCTACACCAATGTACACAGCCTGGACAACAAACAGGAGGAGCTGGAAGCCATTGTGCAGCAGGCAAACTGTGACCTAGTTGCCATCACTGAAACGTGGTGGGACCAATCCCACGACTGGAGTGCTGCAATGGATGTCTACAAGCTCTTCAGCTTGGAGGGGCGGTGATGTAGATCTCTATATTGGAGAGTGTTTCGATGATGCTGAGCTCAGGGTTGGGAATGATAAGGTAGAGTGCCTGTGGATAAGGATCAGGGGGTTAGCCAACAAGGTGGACATCCTGGTGGGGATCTGTTATATACCACCAAACCAGGATGAAGAGATGAATGAGGCATTCTATAAGCAGCGAGCAGAAGTCACTCAATCACCAGCGCTTGTTGTCATGGGGGACTTTAACTTCCCAGACATGTATTGGAAATACAATACAGCCCTGAGGAAGCAGTCAGGAAGGTTTCTGGAGTGCGTGGAAGACAGCTTCCTTACTCAGCTGGTTAGTGAGCCTGCCAGAGGGGGTGTCCCGCTAGAACTGCTGTTCATGAACAGAAAAGGACTGGTGGGAGATGTGGTGGTAGGCAGTTCTCTTGGGCAGAGTGACCGTGAAATGGTAGAGTTCTCTATTCTCAGTGAAGTCCAGAGGGTTGTCAGTAAAACTGCTACCTTGGACTTCCAGACGGAAGACTTTGAGCTGTTCAGGACACTGGTAGGGAGGGTCCCTTGGGAATCAGTCCAGAAGGGCAGAGGTGTCAGGGAAGGCTGGATGCTCCTCAAGAAGGAAGTCTTAAAGGCACAAGAGCAAGTTGTCCCCGTGTGCTGTAAAATGAGCCGGCGGGGAAGAAGACCGGTGTGGCTGAACAGGGAAATTTTGGTGAGTGTCCCAGAGAAAAAAAAGAGAGTTTATGTCTGGTGGAAGAAGGGGCAAGCAGTTCAGGGAGAGTAGAAGGAAGTTACCAGCATATGCAGAGAAAAAGTCAGGAAGGCCAAAGCCCAGTATGAACTCAACCTGTCCACTATGGTTAAGGATGACAAAAAATGTTTCCGTAAATATATTAACGGCAGGAGGTGGGCCAAGGAGAATCTCCATCCTTTACTGAATGCAAAGGGGAACGCAACTACTGAGGATAAGGAAAAGGCTGAAAAGGCTGAGGTTCATAATGCCTTCTTCACATCTGTCTTTACTAGCCAGACCACTTATCCTTGGAGTACTCAGCCTCCCAACCTGGAAGTCTGGGACAGGGAGCAGAAGAACCTCCCCCACAGTTCAGGTGGAAACAGTTAGAGGCCTGCTGCTCCACCTGGATTGTCACAAGTCCATGGGGCCAGATGGGATCCACCCAAGGGTGCTGAGGGAGTTGGTGGATGTGAACACAAGTCTTATGAGGAGCGGCTGAGGGAACTGGGATTGTTTAGTCTGTAGAAAAGGAGGCTCAGGGGAGACCTTATTGCTCTCTACAACTACCTGAAAGGAAGTTGTGGGAAGCTGGGGGTCAGCGTCTTTGCGCAGATAACTAGTGATAAGACTAGAGGGAATGGCCTCAAGTTGCTCCAGGGGAGGTTTAGGTTGGAAATTAGGAGACATTTCTTCTCAGAAAGAGTAGTCAGGCATTGAACGGGTTGCCCAGGGAGGCGGGAGAGTGGGGTGTTTAAAGAAAGGTTGGACGTGGCGCTTAGGGACATGTTTTAGTGGGTGACATTGGTAGTAGGGTGATCTTGGAGTTTTTTTCCAACCTTTTTAATTCTATGATTCTAATACTTATTCTGTACACAGAATTACTACACAAATAGAATAACTCAATTAATGTGAGTACAGAATGCATCTCTCACAGTTATGAAGGTTCTATTTTGGCAACAGTCTCCATGCTTCTTTGAAAAATTAGTTCTTAGTAAACATACAACTTTCTTGATGTTCTGAATATCTATGAGATTATACGTCTATTCTTCCCAAATCTGAGAAAAAATGTTGTGTCTCTGTGTCTTTTTTTTTTTTTCTTTTAGGCTACAAATTTTTGTCTTCTTCCACCTAAATCCCTAGTTTGATGAGCACATCCAGGTTAGATCAGTGCAAGCCATGATCAAAAGTAAAACACTCTTTCTTTAGGAACACTTACCCTACTAAACACATCTAATAATGGAGGCATTTTAAAATAACATTCCATGCCATTACAGGATTATTAAAAATGTCTGTCTAAACCAGCCTTGCATTTGTGGCCTGCTTATCATGATTAAGATATTTGACAAAGACAATGAAACTAGATCCACATGAATGAAACTATTTGTGTGACCTAAACTACAGAACATCCAGAGATTGAACTTCATTGTACACTAGCCAAGTAAAATGCAACAATATAGTTCAATCCACACTTTTTACAAAACCATTAGAAGAGCCTGATGTCCATAAAGTTGAGATGAATCAGATGAACCTATTTTTTTTATTGTCTTCACTACTTCTACATTCAGTAGTTATTCAGTAGTTTAGTTAATAAGATGCCTGACACTTTATAAGATCCAGACACATGAAAAATCATGACAAATTTTTGTTTTAGAGAAATATATCCAGTAAACATGCACTTCTATAGGCAGAAGAGCAGATGATTGACCACAAATAAAATGCTTAAATTTTCAGGAATATTCCTCTACAGTTACCAGTACTAGTATTAGGTGTCAAATAGAACTCCAAGTAGCATAACCATTGTATATGCACCAGAGGTGAATGGCATGCAATACCTTAGAGTTTTTCAATCATTACCATTCCATAGTCCTTGACAGTTAAGGACTTGTGCTTGACGTCAGCTCTTCTGCCAGCTCCATGGCAGATTTTGCTAGGAATTACTTTCATCTGCACTGACAATGAAAATATAGTGAACAATATTGTTACACTTCTAGGATGAGAGTAAAGGGGCTATGTGTGAAGTGCCAGTCAGAAACAGAAGAATATGAATACACATTATTTAATGCCACTTACAAATATAAAACACTTAGGAAAGACTGGAATGATAACTTCATCATCAGAAGACAGAAAGTATTCATAAAAAAATTTTATCTTAGAAGAGAAAAATGTCAGTGAACAGCATAGGGTAGAGGTGAAATTGAATCCCCCTAAAGAACAAGCACTGATTTCTGCCCTTGGAATCAGTAGCAAAATTATATTGTGGCATCCCATATACATGCTTATCAGACCTGGTAACTTGTCCTCTTGACAAGTGTTGTTTCTGGATGGCTATCTATACTTTTCCAAAATGTTTTGTGGCACAGTGAGTGAACTAATTCATCTACTAATTCATGAACTAATTCATTCAAGACTGAATTCCATACACTCTTCAGTATATTCCCCAAAACATGTGAATTCCACAAAAATAAAAATTATATCTTACTGACAGTAAGATAACAAAATTAGTTTTTCAGAATTTAGAAAATACTAGAATATACAAACTAAATTTAGTTACTTGATGCACCAAGGAAATGTTCATATACAGTGATATGACCTTAGGCTGAACATAAACTAAAGAAATACATTCTGGAAAACTCCTCATTTTTGTACCTCCTGTCTAAAAGTCTGTTGAAAATCCAGAGAGGATTAAGAACAGACATAAAAGAATGCCTCCAATTCTAGAAAACATAACGGAGGTCAAAAGAGTTACTTGGCTCTAATGAGCTACAGGGGACTAACAGTCATAGCATAAAACATATAGAAATATTAAGTGGTGAATTATGCTTGAAGGGATGACAACTGAGTATGTACAAAGAAGAGCGCAGAAGTTCCTTAAAGATATACAAATATTTTTATTTTTTTTTTCTGAATTCATTTATATTGTATCATACTTACTGAAACGTTCAAAATAAATAAATAAATAAATAAATCCTGGAAATTGGCAGAAAACATGGAAAATTTTAACCTACACGGTTAAAATTTGTAAAAGGCAAAAAAGGTTTTGTTCAACACAAGGTGTCATGATGGTGTTAGATATCTGAAACAAAATCAAATTTCACTAACCTGTAATCACATTAGCATGTGATTTTTCTCACAAGAGAGAAAATTTATTTCTCACACCTTAATGCATCAACTGGAGTTCATCTCAGGAAAAATAAATAAATCTATGATCTATTACTTGAAAACATTATATATCTTTAGCATTCTTTTCGTCCATTAGCATATAACAGATTCCAAATCTACATATTCCTTTGACTACTCTTTACTTCTAACATCTTCTTCAAACTGCTTTTGACATATGCCACCAGACTTCCAACAACCATGTATAAATTTCACTTCTTACCTTTTTATTTTATTTTTTATTATTTTTATTATTATTTATTGTTTATTATTTATTTTTTATTTTTATTATTTTGTGTGTGCAGTGACTGCAATACCCACTCCATGTCTAAGTGATTCACAGCTAGTCTTCATAACTTACTCTTTAGGATGTCAAAGGATCTGACTGAACCTTGCCCTCTGTCAATATCTTGACTTAAATTAGATGAAAATTGCCTGCTGATCTAAACATTACCTTCAATTAATACTATGTCTTCTCTTCTGAAAAGTACTGCTTCTGAATATTCTTATGTCTCTTTATGTATTTTTCGTCTACTATACACAGAAACCCTACACACTAACTCATGGCAGTTAGAGCCCTCTTACTAATTTTCCATGATTTCAGCTTCCATCTTAGTTTCTTAAACCTTGAACTTTGTATTTCCTCATGCTTTTCCTTCGTTTTACCTGAAGTGATGCTAAAGTCATGTTAAAGTACTGCTAAAGCACTAAAGTACTGCTAAAGTACAGTTCTCTTGACATAGTTTTCACAATTTCTGCTTTATCAATTTATATCAGCTTTTGCCACTTAGTGTCTCCGTATTTTGTTCAGTATTTTCTGACACTCTTTCAATGCTGATATTATATAATCTCTTTTCAACATTTTCCTCCCTGTTCTCTGTTCTTTTTCTTCATTAACATGGTTTTAATGTTCAGCATCAAATATTCCTCTTTAGTCTTCAATTTTTTCTTTCTCTCCTTCATTCACCTGCCCATTTCTTGTATTGCAAGGTCTGCTCTACAACTGTCAGTTGTGACTCATTCTTGTACTGTTTTCCTCTGATGCTGTTCATACCATTAGTGAATGTCTCTAAGAAATACTTAAATCCACTTTGATCTAAGTTCTGGTATTTTCCTCATGAGCAAGTCTATTTTCAGGCTAAATAGATCTATTTTTCTTCCTAGTGGAGCTTATGCTCCCTGTCCATGTCATGATTTCTTATATTTGGCTTACTCCTTAAATTTCCGTTTCAGCACACAGGAGCTCACCAGTTTATTTTAAGAAATGACTGATGAGAAGCAAGACCAAACTCATCCTACATCCTCAGTAGTGAGTCCAGTCCATTTGCTGATCCTTCCCGAGTTCATTCTTATGCATTTTTCTTGTTTTTCTCTACCTCTTCTGGCTCCTTCCTTTGTAATATGGATAGATTATTGTCATCCATTTTACCAAAAAATTATTTTGATGTGCTTGCCTACCTAGCATATACATCTTGCATCTCTGAACTAAAGGAACTTCTATACTACATTCAAATTAAAATACATTTCCATATTAGATATTCTCATTCAAGTTCCTGTCCACTGTAATAAATGAAAACCATGACTCTCATTCAAGTGCTTAATGATTTCTTCCTAACTAGACTTTTGAACTAGCATTTACTGTCCTCCTTGTATTACTTAAATATGGTACTCACATACACACACAAAAACAAACAAACAAGCAAACAAACAAAACTCCCAATAGCTTGACCTCTGAATGCAGTTTAGTTCATTTGTGACATGCAAACTAGTTCATTTGTTTCTTTAAAATCTTAAGTGCTGTTTCTTTTCATACTTCTTTTATAAGCTCTGCATTTTATAAGTATTGTATCTAGCACAATGAAACTCATGAGTTAGAGCTCCAAATCACAGCAATATTATTGATATCAAAATTATATTTTGTTATTTTGGAAGGAAATGACTTTCTGGAAATCTCCACATTTTTGAGAAACAATCACATCTCAGTACAGATATACTAAGGCAACATTTGAGCTTTTCTTTAGAGTCAGCTCTAAAGTCATGTGGTTTGCCAATGAACATCTGAGTTTCACAAAGATGAAAATAAGCCAGGCAAATTGTCATATGCCAATAAATTGAATAAGGAACAAAGAATAGATTTGTTCTGTGACTTTCACCATATGAGTGTTTAACCTCAGGGTTCATCAAAGCTTAAGTGGTCTGAGGAAAACACATGACTGGATGTTAGGTAGAGATGTGAAGAGATAAAAAACAGTAACAATAATTATTACTATTTTTATTCTTGTTATCAGATGAAACATGAGACTAGATTATTTAATGTCATTATGGACTTTTATCAACTGAAGATTTTTAATGATAATTAAGACAAATGTATGAAAAGAGCTCATGACTGGCTGCTCTTATACAGCGGGAAAATGCGACATCATCTCTTAGAATCCTCTTGCACTATATTGTCTGTTCTTGTTGACAATAAAATTTTCACAATAAAATCAGTGGTTTGTTCATGAATAAAACATTTTAGTGACATATGTTATCATTAACCCATCTTTTATCTTTGGTTACTGTTGAGGAAAATTAGAATAAAACACTATATATGTATATATATGTATATATATATATGTATACAAATATGAGTGAGAGGCAAAAGGCTAAAAAGTAATACAGTACTTTAAGAAATTTTTTTCCTAAGATAGCAGCTATTCTTAACTAATATTTTTTACACCAAGAGTTGTCATGCCCTAAAAGAACTACCCTCTTATACTTAGGTGATTTTTATCTTTTTCCTCTATCTTTATGCAGTCTCTAAGTTCTTCACAGTACCTTATTCTTGTGAGATCCCACTGCTTCTACTTCTTAGCAATGTAGTAAATGTGAAAGTCGACCCCACAGGTCTTAAATAGGTGCCCTTTGCTTTTATGTTAGTCATGAAAATCACAACTGCTGTAATAATTTGCTCCTAGCAGTAGTCTAGCAGCTGTCTAAATTTACAAGGTCAGTTCTAGCACAACCTAAGCCAAACTTTTTAGAGACCTCAGGGTCAGGTTTCAAATAACTGCACATTCCTATTTTAACCAAAAGCAATCCCCGAGACTCAGCACACTTTAAAGATGAATGTTCATCTCTTCTCACATTTGAAACTTCAAAGGCCCAATTACTACTGGGCTGACATGGGCTGTTTCATGATACTTCCTGTGCAAAGTGCTACCTCTCTGCACTCTGTGTCTGATGCTTCTGTTATCGCTGGCCAGTTTCTCTCTGGCAACACAAAATTCAATGCCAGGTTTCTTCTGACTTCTTCTTTGCACTTGTTAAAAGCAATTACTCTGAACACCCATATTTGAACTTTGGTTTCTGTTTCCAGTATTGTTTATATTCTTTACAATGGCTACATTAATCATCAGCTATTGGGTTATCTCACAGTCAAAACTATTGGAAACACCTGGCTGGAAGATATATATATTAAAATAAATAAATAAATAAAAACCAATGTTATCAAAAATATCGGGATAAAGTTCAAGATAATACCATCACAATCATGGTATATGATTTGATTTCAAGAAAAAACATTGACAAATCTAATCAGTTGACTAAATGTTCACTTGGCAAAAGCAAAGCTCTTCATCTTATATATATTATATATAAGATTATATTTTATATATATATATTGGGGGGGGGGGGGTGTTAGTTGTTGTTAGTTGTTGTTTCTATTTCCTTTCAGTGATTTGAAGAGTTTCTAACTGAAAAAAAATCAAATGTAAATATTTTTATCAGACATAGATGCGAATCAAGCATTTTTGCTCAAAACTTTTCTTTCTTAGGTGGCTAATTTGGATAATATGGAATTATCCTTCTGGTGTCTAGTCAAAACTCTATTGTTCTTCATTTATTATCTCTCTATATATATTAATAATCCTGTATAATATATTTATCATACACAGAGGACCTTGGTCAATTCATTAAAACGCTTAGTTGATAGCTGATTGTTGTGGTTTAACCTGGCTGGCAGCTAAACACCACACAGCTGTTCGCTCACCCTCCCCCCTCCCTCTCTGGGATGGGGGAGAGAAACGGGAAAGTGAAGCCTGTGAGTTGAGATAAAGACAGTTTATTAAGACAGGAATATAATAATAACAATAATAATAATAGTGATAATGATAATAGTATTAATAATAATAATGTGTAAGAAACAAGTGATGCACAATGCAATTGCTCACCACCCGCTGACTGATGCCCAGCCTATCCCCGAGCAGCCGCCCCTATATATTGTTTAGCATGACGTCAGATGGTATGGAATACCCCTTTGGCCAGTTTGGGTCAGCTGTCCTGGGTCTGTCCCCTCCCAGCTCCTGCTGCACCCCTAGCCTGCTCGCTGGCAGGACAGAGCGAGAAGCCGAAAAGTCCTTGGCCTGGTGTAAACACTGCTCTGCAACAATTAAAACATCAGCATGTTATCAGCGCTCTTCTCATCCTAATCCAAAACATAGCACCCTACCAGCTACTATGAGGAAAAATTAACTCTGTCCTAACTGGAACCAGGACACTGATTAAAAAAAAATAAAAAAAAATAATCTTATAAAGGTCAGTTCTTGAAAAGAACCACGGATTCATAGAACAAATGGGAGATGATAGGCCTGTATAAGGTGAAATGGATAAGATTTCCTACATAAAACATTTATAATTAAAAACAAACAAAACAATTCAATTCAACAGTATAATGATATAGATTGTAGTGCAATGTTCACTTAAGAAATAATCAACTGTGATTCTTTGGAATCATGTTTTAAAAGACATGAAAACGTATAATGTATTTACAAAAGTTTAAATTCAACTGCAAAAAATCTGAAAATTTAGTTGTGTCTTTTATTAATCTGCAGTCTTGAAATTGTTTGACCTTTATAAGAATAAAATTAGTGAAATAATTCCCAGTAACTTAATACCCTTAAATGCTTTATACTATAATGGTTTACTCTCTTTTCAGGGATTTACCTTAATGATATCATTCCAAAGGAGTCTGGTTTAGATCAAACTGGGTTAAAGATCATGACTGTCAAAAGATGATGTCACCTAGATTCCATTACTAATAAAACGTGGGGTCATGTTGAGTACAGAAACAGATTGATATTCATGCTTTCTTTACCTCTAATACCTTTAGACGTACATTAAGAAGTCATGCATTACAAAGCTAAACTGTAGTCCATTCCAGCATAGTTTAAGAGCATAGTACATCAACATCACATTTAGCACTGTGTTATTTCTAAAATTTACTCAACAAAATATCCAAAACTGCTCTTGGAACAAATAAATGAAATCATGTTCTCTAGTAGATTGCTTTTTTTTTTTTTTTCCCCCCCACAAAAAAATAAGGACAAAGATGCAAAATCACGTATCAATCCACTAAGATGTAAACACAAATATATTTAGTATATTCAGTATGATGACTATGAAATGCAAAGTTAGAGTAAGCTAAGATAAGGTTAAAAGGCTGAAAAAACAGGAGTTCATTAGTGATTCTTCCCCTACCTTACCCATTTACTATTGTGCAGCTCTCTAAGCTGTGACTGGCATTTTCCAAAACTATGCAACTTTTGTTTATGCCTTTAAAACATTATTGTTACAAAGAAAATGAAATAAAGCAAGAACAGCAAAACAAAGCAAAACTATCTACTTGCAGTGAAGGATGGCAATAATCATTTTAAAAGAGAAAAAAAAAAAAAAAGATAAGCAAAAGAATATTTTTCACCATGGGATTTCCAGTCTGCAACAAATAGTAGTTTTCAGTGAAATCTTTAAGAAACCAAACAAAATAAAAATCACTGTTTTCAGTAGTTTTAGATCTGCTGTCAGCAGTCTAATGTGTGAATGGAAAAACAGATACAGATGACTGAGCATTTGATAAAAATAGACATAAATCTATTATGGAGTTCACTCCATAGATTTAGGATCCTACTAATCATTTTTTTGTTTGCCTGAGTTAATGATTTTGACTATTAAAATCAGAACAATTTATTGCTAAAAGTTCAGAAAAAAGGTTCAAAACTAAGCCATTCTCTAGGCAAAATTGCATTTACTTTTCTACATAGTGGTAATATTAGTAGGAACCACTAGATGGTAGTATTGTAGACAGTGCAATGATTTCTGCTCCTTGGCTATTTAAGGGGTGTCTCTCAAGAGATCTGCTGGTTTTTAGCTGTGACGCAACTCAGTATCAAATGCTATGGTTCTTTTCTGTATTCATGAGTATGAATGACAATTCATAGATACAGCCTCTGCAAACTTAACATAAATATTGCTTATTACAAAAATAAAAAATAAAAAAATTGAGAGGTATGGTATAACGTGTTCTTTCACAACCTGTCACCAACTATTCAAACTATATTAACCATGTTACTCTTCAATTTCTCATTTTACTCTTTTTTTTTTTTTTTTCCATGTCGAGTCTCCCATGCCTGCTTTATTTTCAAGGTTTCTAGCAAATTCATTCCTGCTGTCTATCCTGTACAATATAAATGAATTTAAACCAAACAAGAACAACATAGATAGCTATTTGTCAAAGGTGACCCATCATGCTGAAACCTATGCTGAAACAAACCTTTTCCTTATTCTTCTTTTATTTTTTTGTCATCCTTCCTTCTGTTATGATATATGTAGAAACAAGTATTTTTTTTACTAGGTAATGTTCTGCTAAAAAAACAACAACAACAAAAAAAAACAGATGAGTTGTATAAATATATTTAAATTGATATTTTATAATATACATGGACAACAGAATTTTTAACTTGCTCTGAAATTAATATGCCTTATGGAGAATTGGACCAATTTCATCCTAAAATGGATAAACAAACCATTGGAAAAAAATAAATATTGTCAGATACTTCACAGGTTAAGTCAGTTATACAAACTGTTGAAACGTGAACTACCTGCTGAATCAGATATTTAATGTACTAAATCAAAGTTAACACCTACTGAGTCAAGCATAGCATCTAGTAAAAAAATAGTACGGATTTATATGTGTTCAAGAGAATTACTGTAAACTCATTGCCCAAGAAATACAATGTGGACTATGTTAGCTGTGTTATTTATTGCATTATTTTTACATGGTAACAAATGTTCTGTAATGAGGGAATTTCCCAAAGAGCAATAAAAGTTTTTTCCTTAGTGAGTTATTTTCTTCATTAAGTGGCAGATGATTCTCACCAATGAATTCATAGATATTCATTATCTAAGCAAATCTTTTGGGAATTATTGGGGGAAGGACAATGAGAAGACATCTTTGTGGATTTGCTTTGCTCCCTGATTATTTTATTATTCTTTCTCTCATATATCACGCTGCAACACATGTAACTGTAATGTAAAGTACGTGGGAAGAAGAAAAGGGTCTCTTGTCCAATGCAACTCATCAGAATTTAAGTTTGTTAATCCACTGTTTCAGCAGTGGATGGTTCTGCACACAATATCTTTTCTCAGATCCTCCAGTCCTACTATTTGTACAAGCTTCTACATTGGATGGTGTTTTAAATATTTTCCTAACATGTTTTTGGAATGAAGTATCACAGTATCACAGATTTCTAGGTTGGAAGAGACCTCAAGATCATCGAGTCCAACCTCCGACCTAACACTAAGTACTCCACTAAACCATATTGCTAAGCTCTACATCTAAACGTCTTTTAAAGACCTCCAGGGATGGTGACTCCACCACCTCCCTGGGCAGCCCGTTCCAATGCTTAATAACCCTTTCGGTAAAGAAGTACTTCCTAACATCCAACCTAAAACTCCCCTGTCGCAACTTTCGCCCATTCCCCCTCGTCCTATCACCTGGCGCGTAGGAGAACAGACCAACCCCCACCTCTTTACAGCCTCCTTTAAGGTAACTGTAGAGAGCGATAAGGTCGCCCCTGAGCCTCCTCTTCTCCAGGCTGAACAAGTCCAGCTCCCTCAGCCGCTCCTCGTAAGACTTGTTCTCCAGACCCCTCACCAGCTTGGTCGCCCTTCTCTGGACTCGCTCAAGCACGTCCATGTCCTTCCTGTAGCGAGGGACCCAAAACTGAACACAGTACTCGAGGTGTGGCCTCACCAGAGCCGAGTACAGGGGCACAATCACTTCCCTAGACCTGCTGGCCACACTGCTTCTTATGCAGGCCAGGATGCTGTTGGCCTTCTTGGCCACCTGGGCACACTGCTGGCTCATATTCAGCCGACTATCAACCAATACTCCCAGGTCCCTCTCGGCCAGGCAGCTTTCCAGCCACTCATCTCCCATCCTGTAGCTCTGCTTGGGGTAGTTGCGCCCCAGGTGCAGGACCCGGCACTTGGCCTTGTTGAACTTCATACAATTGACCTCAGCCCATTGCTCCAGCCTATCCAGATCCTCCTGCAGAGCCTTCCTGCCCTCGAGCAGATCGACACACGCACTTAGCTTGGTGTCATCTGCAAACTTACTGAGGGTGCACTGGACGCCCTCATCCAGATCATCGATAAAGATATTAAAGAGGACCGGCCCCAGTACCGAGCCCTGGGGGACACCACTAGTGACCGGCCTCCAACCAGATTTGACTCCATTCACCACAACTCTCTGGGCCCGGCTATCCAGCCAGTTTCTAACCCAGCGAAGCGTACGCCAGTCCAAGCCCCGAGCAGCCAGTTTCTTGAGGAGAATGTTGTGGGGAACTGTGTCAAAAGCCTTACTGAGGTCAAGGTAAACCACATCCACAGCCTTTCCCTCATCCACCAAGCGCGTCACTTGGTCATAGAAGGAGATCAGGTTCGTCAAGCAGGACCTGCCTTTCATAAACCCATGCTGACTGGGCCTGATCACCTGCTTGCCCTGCAAGTGCCGCGTGATGACCCTCAAGATAATCTGTATGCTACATCCATGGTTCTTTTTGCCCTAACACAGATTTATTTGGTGAATAATTCTGTCTTTTCGGTATTTTGGTTGACACAGATTCTTCATCTAGAAATCAGTGAATGTTGCTGTTCTAATTCCATTTGTTTCTTCAGAATGTTAGTTAGCTATAGCATCAACAGATGACCATTTGCTTCCTTAAACATTTTTCTATAACTCCTAGTTTCTGATCAAGTTTCAACTTTCATTTTCTTCAATAGGTTTTGTACACAGACTGTACATGTGACAGGCCTTTAGATATGTCTTTTCTTAGGCCATGTTTCTGCCTTTTCCAAGCTCCTTCCTTCCTTTTTGATTATGGCTTGGTTGTGGCTTTTGAGACACAAAACAAAACATGTGCCTACGTTTGTGTTTTAATTTCTATCAAGAGAATATTTTTGAATCAAACCTGCCAATTGTCTCTATATACTCTACTTTAATTTGCACCATGGAGTTGCCTTGGAGCACATGAACCAAATTCTAGATGGAACTAAATGAGGAGTATACCTAAAGCACTTCAGCTGCAAATAGCAAGGCACAGCCTAAAATGTGTGTTGTGTGGCATCAGTGTCAACCATTTAATTCTGTAGATCTTGCTTCTACTGGTCTGCACTGCTTGCTAATGTAAACATAGCATAGACATAAATAGTCCCAATCATTTTTCACTTTTTTTTTTTTCTCTAGTAAATCTAATACCTAAACATGTACCCACATAAACACACGTATACAGGCATGATGATTTATTGTGATTAAGACTATTTATTGTGGCTTTGCACAGGAGGAAAGATATATTATTAATTTTATGTAGGTAATAAATAATAATAATAATAATAATAATAATAATAATAATTCTTACTTTTTAGAGATCCATATGCAGGGCAGGTACAAACCCCTAAAATCATTTCACAGTGAAACAAGCCCTACTGAAATGAAAATGTATACGTTAACATGTTTTAGGGTAAAGATGCTATAATAGTAAAAGTGGGCCAAAATACAAAAATGCCAAGCTTTTTAAATTAGATTTTGAATATGTAGAGCAGTAATCCATCTCAGTTTCCCTGTAGGGACTCTGACATTCTGTTGATTTACTTTACTGTTACCTTTCAAGTAACAGGTCTGTAGAGTTAAAAAGTAAATGACATTGTCATAATTTGGGGGAGGTTGGTTCTTCTTTCCCCCATTTGTTTTATCATTGCATAAGAAATACATAGAAATACTCTGAATTCTGGATTATAATCAATAAAACAACAGAGTTTCTGTTAAAAGTTTTCTTTTGATTGAATGACCTAAGACATTCAAGTGTTTGGGCTGGTTATCAATAGCTTAACATGAACTGGAAATGAGCACTTAATGCTACAGAAAGGTTGCTTGTTGTCCAGCAACCACGCTATGTTTCCAGAGGATAAATTTTCATATGGCACGTAACAGTGAAACAGGTTTTACTCATTAATACATGACTTGTTACTAACCTAAAAGAAAATTGATAGTTATTTGCACTGCACCATGTTTGAGATACTAAAAAACAGCTGTGTATCTCCTTTATCTATGGATTTGTCACACAGTATTTTCTGTTCATACAC
Organism: Anser anser; assembly: GCF_964211835.1. NCBI lineage: Eukaryota > Metazoa > Chordata > Aves > Anseriformes > Anatidae > Anser > Anser anser. The sequence goes on from NC_139721.1 coordinate 66,924,422, forward strand.
AATGGATCAAAAAATATATATTTGTTCTACCTAAAGCAAACAATGACTTCCATTAGGAACTTACTTCAGCTCCTTTGGTATCTTGGAATAAGCACACACTAAATACAAACTGACATATATGGTACATCTTTTGTAAACTGAAATTTGTTGTTTATGATGGCTGGACATTTCTAAAAACCACAAGATAATTACAGCTACTTTACACTGAATACTCAAGAAATGAGTACTCATTATCGAAAACACCAAATTGTATGATACTTAGGTTCCTAAAATTTTTTGAAGGCTAGATAAGTATTTACTGTAGTAAAAATACAAACTCTTCTGCTTATTAATGACAAATAACCATTTATTGTTCATATGTAAAACAAATTCTTCATTCATCTATTTTTGAATGGGTAATGCCAAGTCATATAATGAGAGAAAATGTTGTTTATATAATAATAAAATAATAACATTATATTAGTTATTAGTAGTATTAGCAGTAAGCATTACCAAGATATAGAAATTCTTACTTAAGATCTTATCATATAAATACACATATTGCAGCTCAAGGGAATTTAAAAGAAAAGAACTAAATAGGGAAAAATGTGAGTTTATAAAGTAAGAAGGCTGCATACTTTACAGGTTTTTATATGGGCATATATTGACATTGACTAGGGCTTCCCAAGGGGAAGGTATTGGTTGGGTGACTCTCATTCTAGAAACAGTTACTTCTTCTTCCTCTCTATAACTGGAAAAGCAGCTTTTCAGCTCATCTGCTAACACCTCACTTCTTTTCTCTTTAATCTTACCAGTTCAGTCACCTTCATACCCTATCTGGATTAATGGAGGTAAATGGTGACTTCAGCGTAAGAAGTGTTGTAATCATTTTCTCCTCCTTCAAGTTTCTGACTGCCTCTCATTCTCCTCTGCTACTGGAAAAACATATAGTTGCTTTACTGAAGTGGCTGACAAAGATGTGACTGAACACCATTCGGCTTCCCTGAATTATGCCATATACTTCACTTAGTCTGTCCCTGGCCTCTTCCCAACCACTCAAAAAAAAAAAAAAAAACCACAAAAAAACAACAAAAAAAAACCTATAAATTCAGGTGTTGTTACAGTAAAAAAAAAAAAAAAAAAACCATCCTCAATATGAAAAAGCAGAGAACCAGTCACAACCACTTTCTACCAATTTAATCTTTTTTTTTTTTTTTTTTTTTAATGCCCTGCATTTTCTCCAAGTTAGGTCATGTCTTTTCTGTTGCCAGGGTCCTGATCATACCTCTCCATGATTGGTTATTAGGGCTTAGTTCCAGTCTGGAGGACAGACAGAGGCATCTGAGTAGCACCCTGACATCTATTTAGGAAACAAGCATAAAAAAATCCAATTGGAGCCCATCCTCTTTAATATCTTTATTGATGATTTGGATGAGGGAATTGAGTGCACCCTCAGAATGTTTGCAGATGACACCAAGTTGGGGGGAAGTGTCAATCTGCCGTTGGGTAGGAAGGCCCTGCAGAGGGACCTGGACAAGATGGGTTGATGGGCAGAGGCCAAGGGGATGAGGTTCAACATGGCTAAGTGCTACGTCTTGCATTTTGGTCACAACAACCCTATGCAACACTACAGCCCTGGGGCAGAGTGGCTGGAAAGCTGTGGAGAAGGAAAGGGTCTGGGGGCATTTGTCAATGCTCACATGAACATGAGCTGGCAGTGTGCCCAGGTGGCCAAGAAGGCCAACGAACGGCATTGTGGCTTATATCAGGAATAGTATAGCCAGCAAGACCAGGGAGGTGATTATCCCTCTCTACTCTGCTCTGGTGAGGCCGCACCTTGAGTACTGTGTTCAGTTTTGGGCCCCTTACTACAGGAAAGACATCGAGGCTGTGGAGCATGTCCAGAGAAGGGCTATGAAGCCGGTGAAGGGCCTGGAACAAAGTCCTATGAGAAGCGGCTAGGGAAATGGTTGTTTTGTTTTGTTTTGTTTTGTTTTGTTTTTAGTCTGTAGAAGAGGAGGCTCAGGGGAGACCTTATTGCTCTCTACAACTACCTGAAAAGAAGTTGTGGGGAGCTGGGTGTCAGCCTCTTCTTGCAGATAACTAGAGATAGGACTAGAGGGAATGGCCTCAAGTTGCTCCAGGGGAGGTTTAGGTTGGAAATTAGGAGACATTTCTTCTCAGAAAGAGTAGTCAGGCATTGAACGGGTTGCCCAGGGAGGTGGTGGAGTCACCATCCCTGGGGGTGTTTAAGGAAAGGTTGGACCTGGTGCTTAGGGACATGTTTTAGTCAGTGATGGTAGTAGTAGGGTGATGGTTGGACCAGATGATCTTGGAGGTCTTTTCCAATCTTAATGATTCAATGATTCTATGAAAAGACAAAATAGACTCATTCCAAGTTTATTTACTTGGTCTGTAATTTCTACTGTTGTCATCACTTGACTATGCAAGGAACTTCTTAAAAGAAAAAAATAGGATCTTCATGTGCAAACAAGTGTAAACATATCTTCTTAGTTATAAAAGTAAAAGAAAAAAATATATATATCCCCCATTTATAATATTCTCATTTGTAATATGAGAAACCTGTGCATACCTTTGAGAGTATCATTTACAGCATTTTTACATCACTCTGAAATTGAAAACTTTTTTTGTTGTGAATTAAGAGCAGTATTGCAGTATTTAATTGGGATTAAAAGTTAAGAAATAAATACACAAACTAGATAACCATTTTATCCTCAGGCGTACCGACAAAAAAAAAAAAAAAAAAAAGAAAGTCTTTCTGGGCAAAAATTTGAGAATAGTCATCTGTAATTTTTCAGAATGGGCTCCCACATTGAGATAAGTCATTGTTGAAAATTGCAACCAAATTCTGAGATGATTTTTGCTTCAGTCATTACATTAGGTGAGTTTGAGCAAGGACCAAGTATTAGCAGTACTTCTTCTTAAGCTATTTTCTGAATCCATAATGATATCATAAATCATAAGATGTCCCAGGAGTGGTTTTTGTTTGTTTGTTGTTTGTTTGTTTTTCAGTAATCTCTAGGTCCAACAAATATGTAATAGCCCTCAGTGCAAGCAACCTCTTTAAGTGCTTGGATATAGAATTCCTTCACAGTCTGCTAGATGCAGTACCTCAGACATGAAGACAAGCACTGCAGAGTTGTTAAGCACTGTTCTCTACCCAGTGGATCATAAGAAAACTCATCAGATACAAAATTTGAAAAAATCTTTATTTGAACTTTATAATCAAAAGATATGTGACCCTTTAACCACAAGTACCTAATTCAGTATCTCGAATTTATAGAGTTTGAGTATAAAAAGGACCAGCTTCACTCACGGGTCCTCAACTGTCTGCTCTTCTCTTCACACACAAACTAAGCCTGTGGTTACACAGTCTGCACTTTCTTTGAAGCCCATCTAGGTTCATTTTCTTTTCCTTTTGTTGTTGTTGTTGTTGTTGCTGTTTTGTTTTGTTTTTGTTTGTTTGTTTGTTTTCTTTCTCCCTTCAGAAATATTTTCTGTAAGAATTGCATTAATATACCTCCATTCATTTTGAGAAGAATGGGGACAATGGAAGATGTCCAGTCAATGCAGTGCTATGGTGCATAAGCAAACAATCCGTGGACTCTGCGTATCAATATTGACACAAGTTAACCAAAATGGAGGAGCTGTATGGTGATGAAACTGCATGCCTGATGAAACCACATGCCTCAAAGCATGTTCCGGTCATTGGGATCAAAGTTATAAACAATCAGAACATTTAGGAAAAAGATACCCTTACAGGCCTTCCAACATATGAAATTCAAGGCACCTACAAAGATATCCGTCCTTTTCTCTGCAGCTGCTCCTCTGAAAATAAATAAATAAATAAACAAATTATTAATAATAATAATAGTTAATAATAATAATAAAATAGGCAATCCATGCACACAAAGGAGTCTTTTTCTCTCATCTTGACAACCCACTGAGTGCAGGACAATAAAAGCAGTTTGGATGCTTGCCAGGAGAGAAACTTTAAAGCAGCTTCATTAGGCAAAAGATAATCAGAGCAAATATACAATGCTGCCTTTGTTACTTAAGCTGTTTGATTGGCTGTTATGTTATTGGTTGGCCAATTAATACCCAGAGCACAGGGCACTGACAGCATCCAAAGCATCCAATGTATGGCAGGATTTGCAAAAATGGTTATGCATATTTCCTGCTTGTTCAAAGCTGAGAAGGTATCTGCCCAAGAGGTCATTCCAACATGGTAATTATGATTGTGTATGTTAATTATGTCAAAGCATGAAAAAGCGTGCAGCTCAGGAAAAAAAAAAAAAAAAGGAAAAGAAAAAAAAAAAGAAATTGTAGTAACAATTTGAGTGCTGTCCCTGCCAGTGCAAAGGGATAGGTAGCAGAAAGAGCAAGCAGAGCAACTCCAGAACTCCAGTGATGCTAACAGATGTATCTATGACTTTGCAAATAAAAGACAGGTGCTAAAGAAATTCCTTAGAGATTTGCCATGAAACAATGACCATGAAACCAGAGAGCTGGAGAAATTCTATGAAGCAGAACAGCAAAGGAGATGAACGTTAAAATGTCCTATGCTATGGTGGGAATACTATTGGGCCTTTGAGCCCATCTCCGCAGATGAGATGAAGATCTGTTCCCACCACTCATGTCATTAAGATTGCAGACAATTTGAACATTATTTCCTCAGAGACCAACAAAGAAGATAGTGTATATGAAATGTGTATTATTTGTATTCATAGTTGTCTTTCAACTACGCACAGTTTGCAGGCAACCTCAGCCAACATATTCTTTCACATCAAAATCCTCTACCACCCAACACAGAATCCTTCCCATTGTATTCATGTACAAGTGCATGACTGTAATGGTGCCTGTCTTTGTCACTTTCTTTCCCTAAACTGAAGAGAAGCTTCCAAATCTGAAGCTATTTTATTATATTTGAAATCAAGTGGATTAAAATACTTAAGCTACTTAAGGATGAAAGGAGAAGCTTGATCCTTGATGATCCAATGGCAAGCAGGAAATGTAGGAGAGAAACTCTGAAAGCTAAAGTCAGGCTGCTATTTAGGTGGCTAAAACCTCTGAATTGCATGGTAGCATTCTGTGAAATCCAGCATGGTGTGAGAGGTAGGCAGGGACCGATAACCTCAGTGTAAGAAAGACTGGAAGACTAGAAAGACTAGGCTGCACCTTCATTGTAACAGACAAGCTGCCAGCACTGGAAACAAAAGGTCAGGGAGGTCTCTGAAGTGGAAGTTTGACTGACAGCAAATGACAAGCCCTGTGTAAGGCATTTCACTGTCAGAATAGGATAATAGCTGGGTTAGTGTTCCTCAGCTGCTGACATCCTGTGAGTGGTGATTACATCTGCAGAAGTTATAGGATTGTTATAGGATTGTTAAACCACGTGGCAATGGCTGTTTTCTGGCATGACTACATCCTACTGCCCTGTGCCTCCTACGTCTCTGCATCTCAGAAGTAGGTAGTTGAAATAGAGAGTATGCATATGGAGAAGAGAAACTAAAGTGATCAAGGCGATGGAGTAGCAACCTCATAAGGACAAGTTGAAGTTACCATTCTTTCTGGAGAGAAGACTAAAGAAAGGATATGACCTAGTCTTACGAATTCAAAGGAAAAGATAATCTGAACACAGAGCTGTTATTCACTAAACTGAGCAACACAAGAATGCTGTGGCACTGGGTAAGGTGGCACAAAGCTACTATGAGATTAATTTAAAAGTAAGTCCCACTTTTACCAGTGGCTGGTGAATATCTGGAACTTGCTGTCCAAGGAGGATGTAGTAACAGATAATTCTGAAGAAAAAAAAAGGACTAAATAACGTCACAAAGAATGGGGTAAAAGATTACATTAAGGTCTACCTTGCAACATTCCTAATACTGTAGTTGTAGAAGATGGGAAGGAGGGATGGGGGGAGGGGAGGGTAAGCAGTGTCTTTCAAGTTGTTGGCTCATATGCTCTTAAATAGCATCCTCTGATCAGTCACTGATAGAACACTGGGTTAGATGGGCAGCTGACCAATCCTAGGGAGGGCATTTCTAATTAACAGCAGGATCTTAACACTGCAATGTCTGTTGTACCATGTTGTACTAAAACGGATTGTTAAATCTAGCACAGAGAGCCCATGATCATCATTCTGTGTAAACCCATTTGAAAGCTATAATGTCTGAAGTTTGCCTTTGGCAGCTGTGAATATTCACTTCAGTTTCTTCACTTAAATGCACTTGCACTTTGTTCTACCAAACATAATTCTGATACTTACTCCATGGAAATGGACTAACTGTTCAGTGAAAAAGAATTATAATTCCTCAATGTGAGAAGCCATGTCACCTACTATAGCACTAATAAGACAAGAAAGATTAATTCCATGTGCCTTAAAAAGATGACAGCATTTATCTAGGACTTAGTTGTAGTAGTCAGCTCTATTGCCCAAGTGCTTTTACTATAGTCCCCATGAGAGGAGTGGTATGTTGGCTCTAATTCCCTGGCTAGCACAAAAGAATAAAGCTATCTCTGTGAGTGAGTACTTAGGAAGCATACTGCATCTACTTCTTGAGAGATCATCCAACTCTAAAAGCTATCAGAACTTGATTACAAAAGTCTAACACTTCAGTCAGTTATAGAGTTTTCCTAGGTAGACCATGCTCTTGAAATCAAATTGAAAGTGCACTCTAATGTCTACAAAGGCATGCTAGATATAGTCACTATTTCACTACAATTCCCTACTTCAGCAAAGCAACCAACAAAGCTGGGCCTTTAGTAGGATCCAGTTCAAATCAAACTACTTTGCTCCGGTAACTGAATGTTAGAACATTTGGTTCTAAATTTACCTTTCACAGCATAAAGAATTATTTCCTTTTATCAGTTTTAAATTCACTAGCACTCAGAGTAAATGAGTGTCTTCTTGTTCTTACATCATGAGACTAAATTAAGAGCACCAAACAATCCATCTTCATTAAACAATTAATTACCTGCTGTATCTGCTCATTCTTCCTTTGTCTAAATTACTCTTGATAGCTTTTTCACACCAGTTATCACACACTCCTTCCCATGTTAGTTTCTCTAAACCAAGTATTTTATTCCACATATTTATTGATTCTAGGGATCAGGGGAGGTGATCCAAGATGAATCTTGATTTCAGAGTGATGCAGAGTAAGAAATTTACTAATTCAAAACTAAATATTTTTATTGGTGGCTATTATTATTGTTGTTGTTATTGTTATTAATATTTTAATAATTTATTAATAATCTTACCTGTGTTTGCAGATTTTGGGTTTGCATAATTTTCCATGGTATCTCTCATGGACTACTATGGACTATAGCCATGCTTTTTCTGGACTCACTGATGACTGAGATTTTTCCTCCCCTTCTTCCTCATCTTCAACAAATGAATGCTCAGCAAAATATAGATGTCTACTGAAGGAGTAGAGGATAGAAGTTGGCTGTACAGAGCAATTGAAGGAACTCAGTATCTTCAACAAAGAGACAGAAAAGCTTTCTTTCTTGTTTGAGATATGGTGGCTTTTTGTGTGTGTGTGTGTTTTTGTTTGTTTTGTTTTGTTTCCCAGAAATACAAGTAAAATGGAAAAAGCACTGATTGAACATGTAGCTCGTCTTAGAACAGTCTATTTATCCAGAAGTCAGTTCCTGATCAGTGTTAGCTGCTACAGTCATAGTTGTTAGCCAGGGCAGTTGACAAATGAAAGAGAGCAAGAAAATGTAGCTAAAAAGGTAGGGAAAAACAGACTAAAATATATATATATATATATATATATTCCCAGAAGAAAAATACCTACTTCATATGACATTTACCCTGGCTGCAGTAAATCTAATTTTCAGTCTAGTTCAACAGAGCCCTAAAAGTAACTTTGCTAGGTCCAAGTAGCATAGATTCTTCCAAAAAGCAAGACCATTCTACCAGAATGGCCATTTTTAATTGAAGATACTGCCTTAAGAGGTATAACACAAGCATGATGTAAGGAAAAATATAAAAAAATAAGGTCATAGTTGCAAGGTATCAGTATTTCAGGCACGACCTTTGGCCACAGTGGGGACACTGTAGTTTTAAGAGGGTCAAATGAAAAAATGTATAAGGTAATCCTATTAATCAGTTTTCAGTCCCTGTGACTGAATAAATAAGAAGTGGGTAATACTAGAGTTATGGTAATGATTTCCCCATTTTTCTCCAGTTCATGATAGTTACAGTGACTGGGGACACAGAAAGGTTAACTAGAAAGGCTACAACAGAAGAAAACACAAGAGTGATAGCAAGAATGAATCCATAGACAGACTGGGTAAAAATCAGGTTAGGACATTGACAGAGATGAAACTTTCAGATACTTGAAACACATCTTTGGAGGAGCTGGTTAACAAGTACAAAAGAAGACAGCTAGTGTTTCTGCTTTGCTCCCAGCACTGAGTAGAGTACCATTCAAAATTTTACTACCAAAAAAACCTACTCTGCAGCAGCTGATAGACTGTAATCAACACATTCAGCCATTGGTGGGAGTAGGGATGAAGGGAGGTATTATTTAATTTCAAAAAATGATGTTATCTGACCATATATTAAATAGAAAATAGAAAGTTCATTTGGAAAGGTATAATGGTTGCAGTTAGCTTGAAGATTGTTTGCAGACCACAAAATCAATCCAACACAAAGTTCAGACAGGGATGGTCAGTAAGGTTGCGTAAGTATATGGAATAAATTCCATGCAAGGAATAACTAAAAAGCTACAATGCTTCAGCTTGGAAAAGTGATAATCAAAGATGGAGAAATCTGTAAAATTAATAAATATCATAAAGATGCTGAAAAAGAAATAGGTTTCCTTACAAGAAACATAAGCATAACACAAAACAAAAGGATCTGGTTCTTTGTGCAGAGTATGCAGTTACTGTTTGGTACTCTGCCATGGGATTTTGCTGATGCTGGAAATCTGTCTTCTCTTCAACTAGTTTAACATTTACAGAAGAAAAAATCATTAAAAGCTTCAAAATACATAAACTATTTGAGATAAGGCAGTCTCTGAACCACAAATGGTTGAAGGCCAGGAGAGAATTTAGAGGAACTATCCTAACACTCTTCCTTCTTATAATCTTGCCTAGACAGCTGGTGTTGTCCAAGCATAATACTGAGGTAGACAGACCTTTGGTCTGACCTAGTACAGTCATTCTTACATTTTTATGAAGAGCAAATCAATAACATGAGCTACAGCAAATTGCAAGGACCAGATGGTACTCATCTAGGAGTTTCAAATGGACTAAAATATGAAAAAGATGCACTACAGTAAGTGATTCAGTTAAAACATAAAATGTCTTTGCGAGCACAGGTAGTGGCAACTAAAGTTTCCATTCATAGAAAGGTTCTCAGAATGAATTGTGAAACTTCAGACTAGACAGACAGATTTCAATACTAGAGAAAAGGGTATAAACTCTAATAAAAAATAGACTTGCTAAATCCATGGATATCTGTGACATATAGTAGCAAATGTAATTTACATCTTGTAGACATATCTTTAGAGTTTATTCAGAGAACTAATGACTGAGTGGAAAACAGTGACCTAATACAGGATTTTCAGAAAGTTTTCACAAGATTCTTCTGTAAAGATTTGTAATGAAATTATATTCTCATGGACTAATAATTAAAGGATAGAAAAAATAGCAAGCAAAGAGTGAAGTAAAAAAAGGGTTGGTATTAACAGTGGAAAAGGCTACTGGTAGAATTCTGAGACTTCAATTTTGTAACATTCATACATGATCTAGGAGCATAATGATAAAGCATAATGCAAAATGATGTGACAACACTATAGATCATGATGGTGAGAGGCTGGGAGATAAAATGGCAGACAATATCGATGGTGGTAAATGCAAAATAACGTAAAAGGGAGGATAGTCATAACTATTCATATACATCAATGGGTTGTAAACTATATGTATACTACATGTATAAACTATAAACCACTCAGAAAATCCTGGGGTCCCTGAAAATATTTTTCTGAAAAACTCAGATCCCTGCAGTGCTTAAAAGAGTAAACAATTTTAAGAGTTATAATGAAAGAACAGAAAAAAAAAAAAAAAAAAGAAAGAAAGGAAGAAAGAAAGAAAGAAAAAAAGGAAACAGGAAACAAGCAAACAAACAAACAAACAAACAAAAAAACATTTTGACTGAGTTACGTAGAATACTCCAGAACTTGAACACAGTTTGTAGTCCTAGTTCACTTATATCAGAAGTATACAGTAAGACTGTAAAGGTACAGGGAAAGATAGCAAAGATGTGAAGAAAAATCTCTGAGGACTGACTGAAAAGATTTGGATTCCTTAATCCAGAGAGAGGTAACTGATGGAGTATATGATCATGGCCTATAAAATCATGACTGAAACAAAGCGAATGGGTAAAGTAGTTGCTGCTCAGAGTAGCGAGAAGCCATCAAATGAGATTACCAATTGCAGGCACAAATCAAACAAAATTAATATATTTTCTGTATAATGTTCAATGAAACTGTGGAAAACTGTTATGCTACTACAAATTCTAGATGTGTGTGGGAAGAGGATAGAGAGGAAAGGGTGGAGAGAGGAGTGGAGGAAGGGAGACAGCTTATACAAATTAACGGAAGGAAAGTTCCTCAAGATCTGTTAAATATAAGTATATTCATCTCTAGGTCAAAAGATTCCTAAATGGAGGACATCATTGTATTCACAGGTATGTAGGCAGAAACACAATTCTGTGCTTGGCCTGTTCTCACCTTCACAGATACCAGTCTCTGAGACTGGGGATGGGGATGCTGTAAAATGACAGAGATTATCATTCCCAAGTATTTTCAATGACACTGGCAAAAAATCTGAGAGTTGATGAATGAATTAGATTTGTGCTCCATGTGATTGATCATTCTGAAAAAAAATATATCATTAATACTGTGTATCTTAAATGATCTGTCAGCACAGTAAGACAAGCTGCACCTTTTGAAACACACTTCTTCAAAATGACACTGATTACTTTTTAATTTATCATAATATAAACAGATTTCCTTAGGGCTTAGGTCCCTAGTGTTTGGTACATTCAGTACAACTCCCCTTAAAAAGACTTGTTAAAATGCTATTTCTAACACTTGCTTGCTCTTCTACTATATTACTTTACTCATGCTCTATTTCTCCCCCTCCTTTTTTTCTCTCTCTTCTTTTTTTTTTTTTTCCTGAAACAGTTCCTAACTCCTGATTCACAATGTTTTCTCCCTCATGTCTCCACTTTTCGCCATTGCCTTTGCATTCAGGAGAATCGATTAAATAGATAATTTTGGCAATGAAGTGTCTTTTTTTATAGGAGATAAGAGAGTTCATATCCCTGAGTCAGTGATAGAAGTAGGTTCAGTTTCTGAATGGACGCTGCTGTTTCAGCTAAAGCTCCATTCACATCTGAAAGACCTCTTTACAATCTTCAGAATCAATTATTTGGTTTTATTTACTTGCTAATAGAAAATCTTCTGTGCTAGATGACCTAAATGTATGCAGAACAATAAAAGACAATTCCAGAACATGAACGGTATATTTAGCAAGCTCCTAACAGATTCAGTTTTCTTCTTTTCCACCATTTATGAAGACAAAGACAACCTTAAAGCTATTTGGGGTATCTACACAAACATAGCAAAGAGATCCTATTAAAGCAGAGGATATTTTTCCTTTTTTTAGTCTTCCTACAAAAATAATAATTATCTCTGACTCATCAGATTTTTCAGAAAGATAGACTACCTTGTTTTAAATGATCATCACTTTTTGTCCCCAGTCAAACTGAAACCTGAAAATGCTAACAGTAAATATTAACTTCTCAAGATTACTTCTAAGGAAGAGAGGGAAGATCAAGTCCACAGAGTACAGTGACATGACAAAGATGGTTATGTACTTTTTAGAGGTCTCCATAGGAATTAGGTCATGTTGTTTTTTGGGAAGATAACTAAATTCTCCTTTCTTACAGTTTCATTGGCAGGACATACAAAATATCTGACAAATGTAATTGATGGTCTCTTTTATAGGGTTCAGATTTTGATCTCAGATTTCTTTACTCAGTTCTCAGCTCTTGCCACAATTCCCTCCATAATATTTTCTGTGGATGCATCACCTGAAACTCAGCACAGCTAAAGCAGACTCTTGATCATTTATTCTTGTTACTTCAGGTCCTCTACTTTCCCTTCTCCTTTTATATGAGGATCACAGTGGTAGTGGTTATGTCCTTTCTTAGGATGACAACTATTTGTGCCACCTCTGATTATGCTCTCTCTTTAAATACTTTAGATTCAGATAACATTTTTTTTTGTAGCGTCTTTCAGTATGTTTTACTTAATATATTTATCCTTCCCATGTTTGTTCATGTTCTTAGTACCTTGTACCTCAATTCTCATAACATCTTTTCATCTGCCATTTGAAAAATGGTGTCTTACCTAATATCTAATCAGAATAATGTTGCAAGGGTCATTTTTCATTTGTGGTTTTGATTATTTCATACTTTTTAATTCATGCAGTTGTATTCAAAAGTTAAAATAAAGCTTTAGTTGCACCAGTGTGTTTTGAACCAATCAAAAAGAGTCTTAAAGACAGCACTGAGACTGATGAGAAGACTCATATGAAATGATTTGATGAGTCAGGGTAGTTTAACCTAAAGAAAAGATATAAGATAGAGAGACATGAAAGACTTCAACTACACAAAAGACTGCTGCATAGAGGAAAGGATAAATCTGTTTTCCATGTTCAAGTTGGATAGGACAGGAAATAATGGATTTCAATTGCAACAGGGAAGACTTAGGTTACTATTTTTTTTTATTTTTTTTTATAGTGATCAAAGTTAGTGAAGCATTGGAACAGATTGCCTGGGGAAGCTGGGCAACTCTTCCTTTGGAGATATTTAAAAATAGCTTGGACCAATATATACCAGAGATGATACTGACCTAGTTGATTATTCCTTCTGGCAGGAAGGATGGATGATCTATTCATGAATGCTTCTAGCCTTATTATGATTGTAATAGTTATATTGCTAAATTTATCCATTCTCTTGAGAGCTTTGAAGACCAAGAACTAAGACCTAAAATTTGATTTGATAACTGAGGAACAGCCAGTGTTTAATCAAAGAAAGTGGCTTGTTAAAGTGCATCTACTGTATTCAAATGTTAAAACATTGGATTTTTTCTCTCTATATAAGAATTTATTCCCGTGTGAAGTGTATTACTGTAATACTCTGACTCAAAAGATAAAAAATATATGACTCACTGTGGGCACTCTAGCATCTGACAAGCTGGAATACTGCCTCCTCACTATCCACAGATGAAAGAAAGTGCAGCAGCTGTTACTATTCAGGTAGCTGGTAGTGATGAAGAGCCCAGGAGGAGCCTGAGGCAGTCTACTGCCTTAACAATTGCAGGACAGATGGCCCTAGCTGTGATTTATATATCTAAATGTTTCCTTCTTTCCACCTCTGTATTGCTTGAATCTAGCATCATTTTCAGGTGGTCTTCACACAGGGATTGAGTCAGGTTTTGTGGTGTTCTTCTTGTAAAAGATGCAGAATTACGTACATTCACAACACTTGCATAATAGGACTTTGTGTTTGAGACGATCTTAAGTGCTTGTAAACTGACTTTTTAAATATGTATTAAAAATTATTTAAATATGTATGCTTGAGATTAAGCAAGAGCACTTCTTACCACACTGATGTAAAATATTTCTGATCAATTAAAAATTGGTGAAGAAAAACTTTTACAGTATCAATTGCATCAATTTGATTTTCTCAAATATAAATGATAATTTTAGCAAAATAATTTTAGCAAAATTTTCAAGACTCCTTGAATTTTCAAAACTTGTTGAAATGTAAAAATGTTTCAAAGATTTTTATTTTTATTGGGGAGGAAAGGACTTAAAATGAAAGGGAATCCACTTTTAAGTTGCATATTAAAAATCTTCTGAATTGATATAATGTATTTACACTCTAGAATAACTCACGTAAATATGCTTTAGTGGCTGTTATGGAACAGAATAAAGATCTCTTAATTTTAATTTTGTCTTTCAGGTAGGACAGATGGACTTTCTACATCCTAATGTGTCCAAATCTGCTTTTATTTTTTCATAAATACAGAAACTGATTGTTTTCTTCCATTTTTCACCAGGTAGAGACCACTTAAGACTAAGACACATTTACTAAAAGAAAATGATAAAAAGGATGTTTTCCTTCCTTGATGTACATATGCATTTGAAATGTCTTACTAGCTTTTTCATACCTTTGAACTCTTTGTTGGATATCTCTTTTCCTTAGAGTGTCCTTCAGGTTAGTATTTTTAAAAAGAGTTTGGGCAGATGATGCTACTCTTTCCTATTGGAATTTTCAGCAGAAAACACATTGTAACAGTTATTTTGTGGATCACAAATATATAACATATATTTACATATGCATGTGTATGAGTATATGTCATAGAAAATTTTGGAAGAGACATCAGGAGATCATCCAGACAAAACTTCAAAAATAGGAAGGTTAATTTTAGAATTAGATCATGTTGCTCGTGGCCTTGACAAGTCAGGTTTTGAAAATCCTTCTCCACTGCTACTTTTGCTGTGATTTTTTTCTTTTTCATAAGTAGGCAGCATTTCCCTTGCTGCAACTTGTGACTGTTGACTCTGTTGCTGTGAATGCATGAGAAGGGTTTGGTTCTGTCTTTGTAATAACTGCCATTTTAGATAGCCCAGTTTTTAAGTATAGACGTATATATGTATGCTTAATGATATAAACTATTGCTCAGAAGCGTTTTATAGAAGTTATTTAAACTATCACTTTGGTGGACAAATAATTACATTTTCATTCTCTATCAGGTCATTTGCCATTCTTGGCAGGTTGTTTTGTTTGTTTGTTTGTTTGTTTGTTTCCAAGCAGTTTTCTGTTTTCCTTGCTATGAGCTTGGCAGATTTGACATTTGAAAAAATCCTAAATTCTTCAAACATCCAGTGATAATGCAATCATCAGAGAATTACAAAAAGTGTCCATCAAGAAAAAAGGAACGAAGGATGCCGGCTTTTCCCTAAACAGTTTCCTTAGTTCTCCTACTCTTATCGGCAATTTGACTTGCTTTACTTATAATATTCATATGAGTTGCTTCACTTAATATTAAACACAGAAGAAAAGTAAGAAGAAAGATTCATCCCTGGGTGGGGGGAGGGGGGGAGGGGAAGTATAATAAAAATACATAAATAAAATAAAATAAAATAAAATAAAATAAAATAAAATAGTAATCATTTCAGAATCTAAGCACAAAAATTAGCCATGCAAATAATTGTGTCATATTAATAACTTATAAATATATATATCTTTACTACACACAAACTATAGTTCTAAAACAAAATAACTCAAACACTGACAAATATCCTTCTTGGAGGGGAGAAGGAAGGGAAATATGGAAATTAAAGAAGGAATCATCTTTTCTAACCTTGACAATGCTATCCTGAAAGATCTTTTCATTAAAATTAATTCTAAAAATTTCTAGTCAGACATTACTTTTTGTCAGCCAGAGGGCCACAGTTCTACACAAGTGTGATCCTTTATTATTAACATCAAAGGGTATTCATTTTTATCAAAACAGAAGATCTGTAGTGTTTTGTTCTGCCCTCATAGTTTCCTGTATTTTTTAAAGTATTTTTAAACTATGGCAAGGTAAGAACACAGAATCCTAATTTTACTTCTAATTATTGATATATAATTTATTTTTTTTTTCAGTGAAACTATTCAAGAGCCTACTGCAAAGTTTAATGTAAGGAGGTGAGAGACTTTGGAGATAATGTGCTAGTTTATGCTTGGGTTATGCTCACGCAGTCTAAAGCTGCACATGTGTTGAACTCATGTCCTGTAAAATGTTCACTGTAAAAAAAAAAAAAATAATCCATACATATTTGTTTTATTATAGCTAATGGCAAAAGTCAAGATATGTAGTCATTGATTCCAAATGTAGTGGCTACTGCCTAAAGCAGAACTCCAATATCACTGATGAAACCCTTTTTCTAGAGAGATCAAATATTATCTACATCAATATAACTGTATTTTCAGTCTTTTTTGTAAAGAAGTTGAAAACTGTATTTCAGGTATCATGCCTGCATAGCTATTTCTGAACTTACTGCCTTTGGTAGTAAGATTTTTTTCATCATTTATGATCCATTTAATGTTTAGAATATTTAGCTTAGAATTTTCAATAAGTCATTAAAGGCCAACAATTTCTTACTCTTGGTGACTGACCAACAACGACAACAACAACAAAAAAAGTAAAACAAACAAACAAACAAAAACAGGATCTCAAATGGACAGAGCAAGTTTTAGAGAAGCTGAAGACTTTCCTGTAAAAGATTGTCAGCAGTGGAAATTGATGGAGTTTTTTGAGAAGCGAAACCACAAACTTCACAAGGAACATAAGAGCATACCACAAAGAAAAAAAATAGGAGCCAGTGATCTCTTTTTAATCAAGATATGGATTGAGTATAGATCACCCCTAAATACCCTGCTGAAAGTTGCAACATAAAGTTTTGTGGAGATCAAGGTCTGCCATGCAATAATTAGTGCACAGAAATTTTCAGCAGGACTAGATGATGGAGTTAGAGTATGATTCCTCACTGCTAGGCATCCCACTAAAGCCTCTCTTTCTCCCTCTCTCTCAAAATAAATAAATAAATAAATAAACAAACAAACACTCCAGATAATCCTGCTATTATGTTAACAGAGATATTCTGGTTAAAAGAATCTGAAATTGTGTTTTGTTTGGCTGAAAAGGAGTAAACTATTACCTACATAACAATACTCAATTACTCCGAGGTACCTTGAGACACTAGTTCTGTCAGTAGTCCATTAGCTCTGCTTGTGATGCATCCTATGGTTCAGCTGTTGCCACCTTCTCTGGCTCTGTGCCTGTGGCTCTCAAAGTCTCTTGTCATTTTTCCCTTATAGAATTTGTATGAAGTGTTGGCTGTTTCCCTGCCAAATGCATCCATGTGCACTGTAGACTTGATATGACCACACAACCAGTCTTAAGATATCACCATTGTGTGTGACTTTTGCTTCTCATTAAAAATATGAAATAACTATTTCCAGGAGATGGTGGCACCAACCACACATGATATTTAGTTTTCTATTTCACTCTCTGCCACCTGATACATCTGGAGATCTTTGGTGTGGCTTTTCTCATGATAAAAGCATCCTAGTTTTCATGCATTTGCTACTGAAAGAAATATTAGTGTAAACATCACTTTTCAGCAATGCTGTAGTGTATTCTGAGATCTGAATATGACTATGCAGACTTTTTGGTATGTTTTTTATTCTGACATCAATCTTCAGTAACGAATTAGATTGGACATAACAAAGACTATCTTTAATATTTTACAATAAATGTTCTGAAACATCTTGCAAGTACCCACAAAAAAACATTCCACAGCTATCTGATAGATGAAATACAGATGGAATATAGATGGAATATAGATGTACAAGATGGTCTTTTTTTTTTTTTCCCCCTTTAAATAAACAATGACTCTAAAAGACTGTGAATTTCAACTCTGTCTCACTTTTCCCTTCCTTCTCTCCCCCCACCCCCCCGCCATGTACAATACTTAGGCTTTCATACCTACACAGACAAACCTCACTCCAATTTCTAACATTTGACATCATATATTTATGCAAGGTCTGCAGGCCTGTGACGTATATTGAACTGTAGCCATCTGGACATAGACTTCAGGCTCATGCATCCATAATCCAATAATATTTAGTGCATCTCTTTCAATTGGCATCTTCTGGATACTTGTATTGAGCAAAACTCTAGTAGTGCTCCAGTAAAGCTTTGCTCAATACAACAATTCAAAAGACGTCAAATAAAGGAAAGTCTGTAATAAAGGTTTTCCTCTTAGATTGATCACCTGTAAACTCTATTTCAAAGTTATACATATTCTACTTTTCAGTCAGCTTGAAGATAGTATACAGATAATACAGTCTGTGCTCTTTCTCTGAAAACTGTGAACTAGCACATAGACTTAAAAGCTACTTTTGGCCTTTTCTGAAGTCATTTATCATAAAGGTGACTTCAGGACAATCAAGTGGTGCATTGGCAAATGGATTGACACTACATGTTGTGAGGTTTTTTCCCCCATGATGAATCTGGGAAAAAGGTATTTGTTATATTACTTCATGTTATCATTCTTGCCAAAGAGCCACTAGTGAATAAAGCAAGATTTCAGAATTCCTTCAATTCGAATATTCTATTAAGGCAACAAAAGCCTATATTTGAGTAATAATTTTGATCTAACATTGTAACTATACACATTTACATCATAAGGAAGGCATGTACATTATTTACCTTCAGCACAGCAAATGAGTATGTCAAACCATATATCCAGCTCATAGCTATTCTTTTATACAATATATGGAAGAGGGAACCCTATACCAAATTGTATTTTTAATGTATGTATGTCAGGGCTTCATCTGTTTTCTGATAATCTAGGTAAGTTAGGCAAACAGCTTTATTTTTAAAATTCTGTTAATACAACAATTGCCAGTACATTTCAATCTTCTAGTGGAACACCTAATGAATGAGCAGTCAAGACGGTCTGTTGTCATATATGTTTGGTTCTTGGAATATAACCCTTGTCATATATGAGCAGAAGGAATCTCAGCAGCTTTGTGATAATTCAGAACCCCACCCTTTATAGTCCTTTTTTCTCATACTGTCAGCAAATTATCTGTAGCTGTTTTGAATATGTCTTCCACAGCAGGATTTCCATTTTCATGCAGTCAATGTGCAAATAAACACTTTATTGTACTTATCCTTTTCTCAATATTTTCTTTCAAAAGTACTTTCTCTGGGAAACAAATACTGTGATCCTCTCAGAATTTTTATGATTGTTGGTTAAAGAAATTAAATAAAATAAATCCTAGTGCCAGAATTCTACTAATGCAGAATTAAATTCAGGCATGGAGTTGTTACTGCTTATAGGATAGCTATAGCAAATAAAAAGAGACTAACATATTATTTAAATAGCCTGTTTTGGTGTGCACATGTGGGATTTTGATGGTATTTCAGTTTTGGTTTTGGTTCAACAGTGTAGCAAAAACACAAACCAAACCAAACAACAACAAAACCAGTGCACTACTACAGAATGTCTATGGCTGTAACTATTCATGTCCAAACTAGAACTCAGTCTCCTGGAAACATCACATATTTTAGACTGGGATCTATGGTGATACCAGAAGAAAATGTCAGTCCTTTCCACAGAGTTTGTATTTCTCTGGCAAGATTATAATAGCTTTTTGTGTGTGTGTGTGTGTGTGTGTGTGTGTGTGTGTCTTTGTCTGTGTCTGTGTAGATTCCCATCATCACCACAATTTCCCTTGTTTGTTGTGAATTTCCCAGTCTTGTAGGTTTACAAATGTAGCATCATTGACAGTTTCTTTAGTCCTCACCCTACGCCCCAAACTTTTCTGATTCCAGCCAGGTAGCAATGGCTATAGTTGGTCTTATTCAAGCAATAATTAATCACTAATGCTTGGTGTTACTGTAGTCAAGTCATATAAATTCTATAACCATTTCATCTTCCCAGGTTGCATGAGAGAATCAGCTTCCTTAGAACAGTTTATCAGACCAGGTCTCTGTTGACAAAACTTGCAGCATTCAGTTACGGCAAGTCCTTCAGAAAAGGGAAGAAAAAATGAACATGAATGAAAAAATATTTAACACCTGCAAAGATGGAGTAGAGAGTACAAGCTGGTTTCTGCTCCAAGACAATGTAAAACTAACAACACTCATTCCTCAAAAAGCTGTGTTGCAAATTACAAGTTCATTGTTTTCCAGCACTGCTCCAAGTACAATAACAGATTGAAGGCATGCCTTGGAGCTGCAGAAATAACATGTACTGATGTGGGAGACAGAAGGATTTCTTCTTTATCACCAATTTGTCCTGCCCAATGGAAGTGTGCATCAACTTCTGGTAATTTAAAGGACTGCACAGGAAAAAAGATTACAACAGCCCTTCATGGCCCCAGGGGTAGGGTACACCACGAAGCTGCATGCGTTCAGGAACGTCCGTTTTTCCCTTCACTTCAGAACAAATAAGCAGTGCCCTCTACTGTCCAGCACCAATACTACAACATACACCTCTTGGGATTAGTTTAAATGAAAGTGATAGTGATAATCCAGAACAAGAGCATAGACTATTTTTCTCATTTATCCCTCCCCAGTTTAACTACATATTTTCCAGATAGTCAGATTTTCCTGTGCATAAGGAAATGTTTTGCCAGATTTGACCCACATTACCAGATTATATCAAAAGCATTTTAAATGTTACTACGTCATCTGAGTCTGACATAAAGTAAACCTATTTGGCCATTGTCTAAGGTTTTTTAACTTTTAAATGATCTCAGTGTATTTTTTTTTAACATTACAACAATACTTAATGACCTATAACATGATCCCTAATGCAGGAATCACTATCCTGATCTCTTTGCACTAAATACAGTTTAACATAAAAAATTCCCCTTTCTAGTATAGTAGAAGCAGCTAGGAATATGGCTTTCAGAAACCTCATAATGGTAATCTTAATTATTTTCTCTGACTTCCTAAAATCAGCAGCAGTTCTGAAAATCATAATCCACAATTATTTACTTTTGTTTATATTGATTAGACTGACATACTCAAAGTAGTTCTGGTTTACTTCCATTATCGATGTTCACTTATCAAGGAGCAAAGGCAGAATATACAACCATCTCAGCTTCCCCAGGTTTTTTTGTCTTCTGTTTGTAAATCAGAGGTTTGTGCTTTCAAGATGGGTTGGCAAAACCCACATTATGCTGATATTAATCTGTATATGGTTGATGTCAACTAAGACATATCTTTTCAGTAAGCATGTAAACTTTGTGTATGTGTGTGTGTGTGTAGGCCAAAGTCTCATTTTCTTCTGTAATAAATGTCTCTGAAGAATTTGTTATCATCCTTGACATGGGAATTTACGATCTGTAGTTTTCATTCTATAATTTTACAATAATTTTGTCAACATCTCCATGAAAGTTATTCATGGGCAACTTTTTTTGTTTGTTTGTTTGTTGCCATAATATCTCCTAAGTGAGGCTCCTTGTTCTTCATTTATGTAATTCTTAATACTTCTTTACCCATTTCAACGGACAGCTTTGCATAACATCATGATTAGGTGCTGGTTCAGGTAAATAATTAGCACTAACTAGTCACACATTTGTCTACATTGTTTAATGTTCCACGGAAGCTTTGATCATCCCCTCTGTTGGGTGCTGGCCTTTTTTGGTGGTCTCTCTCTTCATCCTCCCATTCATTTCCCCATATATGTTATTGCTGCCAGGTGAAGACTTGTGCTTTTGCTTGTCTACATTTGGATTATTCATTTTACTCTCCCCAAAGGTACACATAAACTATAGGGAATTTCCCTGTCCCTATTTGGAGATCACACTATTAGTACCTTCTACATCATTCACATTTTCTACTGAAACATCTCAATTGTCAACTGCACCCTTATGACAGTAAGAATGTACCTGAGGATTAAAGAGAATGAAGCTGAATGCCTTGTTCCTTTCAAAATCACTGGTGAAAACCTGATGACACCTTTGGTACAGCAATATACTTTGTATCAGTTCTGAATGCTTTCTGGTTGGTAGTATAAGCAAATAAGTATTTCCATGTTATTTGGAATCACAGAATCATTAAGGCTGGAAAAGACCTTCAAGATCATCTGGTCCAACCACCACCATATCACCACCATCACCGACTAAACCATGTCCCTAAGCACCAGGTCCAACCTTTCCTTAAACACCCCCAGGGATGGTGACTCCACCACCTCCCTGGCAACCCGTTCCAATCCCTGACTACTCTTTCTGAGAAGAAATGTCTCCTAATTTCCAACCTAAACCTCCCCTGGAGCAACTTGAGGCCATTCCTTCTAGTCCTATCTCTAGTTATCTGCAAGAAGAGGCTGACCCCCCAGCTCCCCACAACTTCTTTTCAGGTAGTTGTAGAGAGCAATAAGGTCTCCCCTGAGCCTCCTCTTCTACAGACTAAAAACAAAAACAAAACAAAACAAAACAAAACAAAACAAAACAACCATTTCCCTAGCCGCTTCTCATAGGACTTTGTTCCAGGCCCTTCACCGGCTTCATAGCCCTTCTCTGGACATGCTCCACAGCCTCGATGTCTTTCCTGTAGTAAGGGGCCCAAAACTGAACACAGTACTCAAGGTGCGGCCTCACCAGAGCAGAGTAGAGAGGGATAATCACCTCCCTGGTCTTGCTGGCTATACTATTCCTGATATAAGCCACAATGCCATTCGTTGGCCTTCTTGGCCACCTGGGCACACTGCCAGCTCATGTTCATGTGAGCATTGACAAATGCCCCCAGACCCTTTCCTTCTCCACAGCTTTCCAGCCACTCTGCCCCAGGGCTGTAGTGTTGCATGGGGTTGTTGTGACCAAAGTGCAAGACCCGGCACTGAGCCATGTTGAACCTCATCCCCTTGGCCTCTGGCCATCAACCGATCCTGTCCAGGTCCATCTGCAGGGCCTTCTTACCCAACGGCAGATCGACACTTCCCCACAACTTGGTGTTATCTTTTTTTTTTTTTTTCCTGAAGTATCTCTTAGAATACTTCCCCCAGACCCTGTCAATCAAATACATCTTGAGGCTATGGTTCTTCAAGAGTGATTTCATTAAACATTTAATTTAGATTTAGGACATCTAAAAGCATAGTGTAACTTAATTTGTCAGAATATCCCAATTAATCTTGTTTCCAACATAATGCATTTGCTTAATTCTGAAAGAGAAAGAGAGAGAGGGAAAGAGAGCGAGAGAGAGAAAGAGAGAGAGAATATGTATTGAGCAAGACTTAAGGCTGTAATTTTAGATGCAAATTTGTAAACCAAAAGTGCACAAAACACAACAAAATTCCTTGCTTGTATTGTGACTTTTTTCAAGATGGATCAGCATATCTCATCTAAAATTCCTCCAGTATGTACTACCTTCAAAAAGCTGTGGCATCCAGCATCTGCAGGATCTTCTTTCCTGCCATAAAACACTGATGGCTTCCTTTTGCTATGCAATATGATATCTAGAATTAGAAATAGATCTGGATGCAATATTTTAAAATGTGAGATCACTGTATTAACACTGTGGTTTCCTGTGTTCTCTATTCTGTTTCTAATAATCTTTCACATCTCAAGCATCTATCTGTCCGATGAATTGAACATTTAGCTGATGTTTCCAAAGCTAAGTCTTCTTTCTTCAGTGTTAAGCATTTCAGGTCACTCTATGTATGGTTAGGCTTATGTTTCCTCATATAGTTTACTATTCATTTATCAGCATTTCATCTATAATTTTACAACTGCAATTCAGTATCACAAGATCTCTGCACACATTCTTGTTGTCTTCTTCTCTGTACTTTAAAGATTAAGAACTCAAACCCTATTTCCTAACTTTTATCCATTTATTAATCCATAATAAAGCTTCTTTTTCTTCCCTGACAAATTAATTTCATGAACAGGATTTTGTGAAATATCTTGTGGAGTTTTTGAAATTTCCACTATATCAACAGCTTCACTTCTATGATTTGCACTGATTTCTTCAAAGAGGTCTATCAGATTTGTTAAGTGTGACTTCTCATGATGAAGACCATCTTTTCATCTGGCTATCCATATTTCCTTTCAGTTCTAACTGAGACTATTTAGACTAATATTGCCTAATTCACTCTTTAAGTCTTTTTTAAAAATTGTTTGTTATTTTCCATTCATATTTTCTCCATGTTATCATTCTGCTGGTAGTGCTGGTAGGGGGAGTGAAGGAACGGTTTCGTGGGAGTTTGTCTGTTAGCTAAGGCTAATCCGCCACTATTTCTCTTAAACTGGTTTTATTTGACTCACATAGAAAACTACTTAATAAAATACCTGTTTTCTTAATGAGAAGCCACTGCTTCCAAATATTGACTGTTCTGTCTTTCTGTCCTCATCTTTGGTGGCTTTCTTCCTTTCCCACCTCCTTCTCTCCACAAGCATTGTTGACAGAGAAGAGGCTCATGGGCAATTTGTTTCATGTTTAGTTCTATGTAGCTAATTTGTATCCATTGTGTACAATGAACACTGGTCACGATTCTGAGGCTTTTTGAAATATATTTCAAATATACATAACAAGCTTATCTCCTACACTATTTAGGAAATAATCACAAGCTATTTTCATGACATCTGATTTGAAGTGGTTCTGGTATAAATATAACAGTAAAAAGCAGCTGAGAAAAACAAAACAACAAGCAAACAAAAAAGCACATCTCTAATATCATGTGTTACGTCTTTAAAGAGAGGCTGAAGGCTTTAGATTACTATGAAAAGAAGATTTACACTGTAGTTCATCTGCTACAAGAAACAGAGTAAGAAAGCCTAACTGAGGGGAAATGTTTGGAAGTGCAGCCTTGGTATTCTGGTAGTACTACCCATGTAAATGTGACTGAACATAAGAATTAAGATATTTGGCAACAAGAAGACAAGAAGGTCGCAGCAGTACTGCATACAGTGAGAAAGATATTTTAACTGTAAGTTCCTTGAAAAACAGCTTTCTTTTGCCTGTGCACATAACTTTGAATACTTTATGAATAATGGAGAGCTTATACCATAGATAGAAACGACTGACCTAGTGAAACTGCCCAAAGCAAACCAAAATGGAAATCTGTCATTGACTAGATATTACACCTATCTTGTTTTTGTTCACTACCAGGTGTATTTTCTGCAGTATCAGTCTTGCAGTGCATTTCTTGTTATTAGGAAGCTACACCAAAAAAAAAATAAAGTAGATATTTTCTACGGTCATGTAATACTACTGATTTCTGACCTCTCCTAACAATGAATCCATTTGATCAACACAGTACAGAAGAAGAAGCAGTTCCAAATCTGTTGAGTTCAAGTTGCTCATTTGAGATGTTAGTTATCAGACCTCAAGACTATTGCGTATTTAGCAGCCACTTCTATCTAGTTACTGGTTGTAAGAACTACCCAACAGCAAAAAAGCAGTAGTAGCAGGACAACATTACATGTTCAGAGAAGTGGGGTTTCTACTGTGACAAACGGCTCTGTGACAGCCATTAAGGTGTTGTGGAGAAAGGGTAGACAAACTACTCAGGAATAGCTAATTAACTAAGGAATAAAACAAGAGAGTCATTCAGGCAAAAGGTTAAACTACCTAGGAAGTTGAAGATTGCACTTAAGAAGATGAGCAGCGGCAGCAGTCTCCTGAAAGAGGAAGACCAGAGGCTTTACATAGATAGATGAGGGGAAAAAAGACACAGTTAACATATTCAAATAATCACAGCTGAATTCCTGAAGAGTGTATCTTTAAAACATTCAAAGAGAATAACATTAAGATAGTAAAATTCTGTAAAAGAAGCTATTTTTAATAAAATCTTTAGATTTTCAAGTAATAGCCAAACAAGTTCTGAAAGACCTTTAAGATATTTTTTTTTAATAGTTGAAGTATATTTAAATAAACAGCTGCTAAACTGAAGAGGTGCAGATACTTTCTAGCTAGAAGTCTTAAGACTTACCCACTTAGTCAAATTAAATGTTAGTAACTATTTTCCTTTAAATCACAATCATTGCCACCTTTATGATTCTATAAATAGGTAGCAGCTCCAGCTCCCAAAACTACAAATATGATTGCTCTTGCAATTTTTATCGCTCTGAAATAGGAAAAATCCCCACTGATTTCAAATGTAATGGATGGAAGTCCTCACTTCTATAGATTTAGTTATTTAATTTCATTCTATATGCCACTAGACCAGTTCCTCCACTCTGCTAAAATCTCAAAGTGATTTAGCTGTAGAAGTTATAAAATGTAAATATTAAATGGTGATGTCAGAAATCTTTGTAGGAATAGAAAACACCAAAAGAAATGACTTTGCAACTACAATATTCTTAATCTTGAAGAACATTTTTTTTTTTTTTGGTATTATTTTCACATAAACCTTAGCTTCTTGTCATAAAAAACAGTTGAACAATTTCATTTTGAATGTTTAAGTTTGATAAGGGAATAAGAGAAAATAACAAGTATTGATGTGTTGTAAATACTTAACTATGATTAAAAATATATATATATTATATAAAAAATATATATTATAAAATATAATAACTATATAAAAATATAATTATAATTATATAATATAATTATATACAATTATATGTAATATATAATATAATATATAATATAAATATAATAAATAATTATAATTATTATATAATATATATTATTATATAAATATATATATATAACTTTTCATCATGTAATAAGGCTTCTATGAAATCAACTTATTTATATAGAAATGCTAATGAAATATCTGTCAGAGAAGGGGAAGCGCATCTTTGGTCATAGGTTTGCCAAGCTGGTGAAGAGGGCTTTAAACTAAAGTTGCCAATGGAGGGGAACCTCAGTCTATGCCTTTCCTCCCAGTGTGATGCCAGTGTCAGAAGTAGATGCCCACAGCCTGGAGAAGAGACACAGGTCAGCAGAAGAGCACCTGAAAAGCAGCATGAAGGAATTCCAGCCACTCCAGTCAGTAAGTGAGCTTCACCAGGGGCCCAACTCGAATGTCTCTATACTAACACACATAGCATAAGGAATATGCTAGAGGAGTCAGAGATATACACACGACTGCAGTGCTATGACCTCATTGGCATTACGGAGACATGGTGGGATGGCTTCTATGCCTAGAGTGTGGGAATGGAAGGACACAGGCTCCTTAGGAAGGACAGGAAGGGAGGGGCATCACCCTCTATGTCAAATTGCAGCTGGAGTGCATGGAGCTCTGTCTGGAGATGAATGAAGAGCTGGCAGAGAGCTCATGGGTCAGGATTAAAGGGAGATCACGGACTGGTGATATTATAGTGGGGGTCTGCAACAGACTACCTGTTCAGGAAGATCAAGTGGATGAGGCCCTCTATAGACAGATGGAAGCAGCCTCACATTCCCAAGCCCTGGTCCTCATGGGCAACTTCAACCACACTGATATCCGTTGGAGGGGACCTGATGAGATGCAACCGTGGGGAACTAGCAGGTGTAGTTGCTAAGCCACTGTCCATCATATTTGAGAAGCTGTGGCAGTCTGAAGTTTCCACTGACTGGAAGAGAAGGTATATAGCAACATTTTTAAAAAGGGAAAAAAGAAAGACCTAGGGAACTACAAGCCAGTCAATCTCACCTGTGTGTCCAACAAGACCACCAAATCTGGTGACCTTCTATGATGGAGCTACAGCACTGGAGTATAGGGGAAGAGCAACTGATGTCATCTACCTGGACTTGTACAAAGCACTTGACACTGTCCCACATGATATCCTTGTCTATAAATTGGAGAGACATAGATTTGATGGATGCATCACATGGTGGGTAAGAAATTGGCTGGTCACACTCAAAAAGTTATGGTCAGTGGCTTGATGTCCAAGTGGAGATCAGTAAGGAGCGGTGTTCCTCATGGGTCAGTATTGAGACCAACGCTGTTTAATATCTTTGTTAGTGACATGAACAGTGGGATCAAGTGCACCCTCAGCAAGTTTGCCAATGACACCAAGCTATGTAGTGCGGTCAACACACTGGAAGGAGGGAATGCCATCCTGAGGGACCTGGACAGGCTTGAGAGGTGGACCTGTGTGAACCTCATGAAGTTTAACAAGGCCAAGTGCAAGGTTCTGCACCTGGGTTGGGGCAATCCCAAGCACAAATACAGACTGGATGGAGAATGGCTTGAGAGCATCACTGAGCACTGGAGAGAAAGATTTTTGGGTGTTGGTTGACAAGAAGCTCTATATGAGCTGGCAATGTGCATCTGCCACCTAGAAATTCAACTGTGTCCTGAACTGTATCAAAAGCAGTGTGACCAACAGGTCAAGGGAGGTGATTCTCCCCCTTTACTCTGCTCTTGTTGCTCTCAGGTTGCCCAGAGCAGCTGTGGATGCCCCCTCCCTTAGACGTGTTAAAGGCCAAGTTCGATGGGGCTTTGAGCAAACTACTGTAGTGGGATGTGTCCCTGCCTATGGCAGGGGAGGTTGGAACTAAATGATCTTCAAGGTCCTTTCCATCCCTCACCATACTATGAATCTATGATTCTGTGATACCAAATTAACATGAGCAGTTTGTGTGTAGTTTACTAGACAAGATCTTTCATTTATTTCCCATTTGAAGTGCCAAAATCTGTCAGCATCTTTCCTTGAATTTGGAAAATGCTTTTTTCAACTGTACATACATGTACTACAGGAACTGAAAGCAGGCATTTAAGACTGAATTCTTCCTCTGAACCAACTAGAGATGTTTCTGGTGTGTATACTTCATCAAACGAGAAAGTCAACCATCCTGAATAAGATAATATTGCCTAGAAGCACACGCTTACAAAAGGCAGCTAATATAATGAAGATCCTCATGGTGAAAGATGGTTATATAGTTGCAGAAGTTTATACCCCTCTTTTTTTTCTTTTTTTTTTTTCTGAGCTCATATTATTTTCTCTGTTTTGCTTAATATATGTACTTCAAATTTTTGAGCTCTTCAGACTTTGAAATATGAGAAGACATTAAAATTGTCTAAGATTCAGCCATTCAACATATAGTAAAGTTTCACGGGTTCGTGTCGAAGAAATGAAATGTTAGCTGTCTCTTGTCAGTTAGTCTTTGATGTTTTACACACATACACAGAATAATAAAGATGTATTGATTGACTTCTGTTGAGGTTAACCTTAAGGTTTGCTACAGTGAGCAGTAAGCAATGATTTAGTTATGTTGAGGAAGGAGAATTGATCTCTGATTTACACCACAATATCAAGACATTTCTAGATAAGTATAGAATTTATTTATAAACATATTTGGAACTCAATTTTGTAATGAATGAAAATCAAGAAACAGAAATACAACTTTTTTTTTTTTTTACCAGTTTAAAGAAAAGAGTAAAAATGATTATACACTAGTGAATGGCTTGCCAAGGATAAATTTTTTTCCACGGAAACTGAATATTTGTGTGCAACTGTCATCCCAGAAATAATGTTATGGCCTTTGAAAGTGAAAAAAGCAAAACTTATCACTACGCTTTTTTCATATGCTCCATGGTTTTCTATTGAGCTATGTGGTAAGTCAGAAACAGCCAGAAAACTTCCCTTTGAAATGAGAAAACTTCCCTTTGAAAAGAAAGCAGGATTATTTCTGCTAGTTAGATTTTGTTTGTTTGTTTGTTTTATTGTTTTTGTTTTTGTCTTTGTTTGTTAAATTCTTCTGGTTAAAAAAAAAAAAAGTCATATCTGAACAGACAAGCAAAATTAACCATTTTTTGCAAGTTATTCTAGGTCTAATAAAAAAAAGAAATTCAAACCACAAACTGGGCTTCTTCCCATTTTTTTCATTTACCATATACTTACTGTAATCGGTTCACTCAATGCATAAAGTTAGTTTTCTGAATTAAAGTCTACGGAGCTGGAAGAAATGCAAAAGAAAATCTGATCATCTTTAGAAATCTTAAAATTCCTTTACTATGCATATGAGAAAAAATAAATATTTTGTAGGGTTCTAATAAAACTAAAAGTCACCACAAAAATTCCTTATATATCTGTTTTAACAAGTCTTTCTCCTCCAGGAGTTACAAGGAAATCACAAGAAGCTATTAATAATTCTGCAAATGCAAAACTGTAGTGGTTAGGTGCCTCGGTTAGGATTTTAAACCAGTATCTCTCAGCTCAGGGCAGAAGTCCAATCACATCTGCCATCTACTTGGGGAGCATGCTATAATCACTAAACAGGTAGGCCTTTTTTTGCCATATGAATAGCTAACTTTTTCCGCTTGACTCCTCTGAATTTAGGTTTCCCATCTTGTGATTATTTCCCCTTGTGATCTTTAACAGATACTTGTAAGGATGTTCTGAGTCTGTGCAGCAGAGAATGTCCTGAGTCTGTGCAGTTCAAGCAACTTTACAGGATTTCAGGATTAAGAGTGATGACACCAGTTCAGAAGACAAGACAGTTTTCCTTTTTTTTTTTTTTCAGAAAAGATATGCAAGTGTATTGTCAGAGTGTTATACCAAGCTATTGATCCCATAATAACACTTCCCTTCCTTCCAACCCCAATCCTGCCTACATACACTATTGAGTCAAGCGACTCAAGTTTTTCAATAGACCTGTCCTAATGACTCTTTCTGCCTAACATAAGATGACTCTTAACCCAACATGTGCGTGTGTCTGCATTACCCTACTGCACTGTGAGGATTGCCAAGCTGGATTCCATTTAGAGCGACAGAGGAAAGAGTATCTATTACTTAGGTCCTCTGCTGTCTAACATTTTTGCCTCTGAACTATTAGGAAATAAATTTTATACTTGTTTCCCTAAACTAAAATACATCTTGAAGATGTTTATATAATTGTCAAGGTCACTTTGCCACAGTAAATATCCAGGGAACAACTAAAGACAAAGTAATGGATGTCACCATTGCATTTAACTAGAATTGAATAAGTGTTTGCTGATGAGCAGATGGAAGGAATCTTCCACCTGGCAGCACTACACTTTTTTGATAGTCACAGATGCCTGCTCAGCACATAGTTACTGTGAATGGATTTCCCTTACTGTCCAATAGGATGCATTACACTGTGGAAAACAGAGCAGGAATTATCACGGATATCTGGACCTAAATGGATCATAATCAGTAACTGCAAAAAATAGATAGAGCAGAGGAAATAAACAAACAAATAAATAAATAAATAAATGATAAAATGAATTCATTGTTAAAAGGTAATTCTACAATGTCTCAGTTTTCTGAGATAGGAGGAAATGATGGTATAAGAACATACTGTTTGTTGAAAACCTGTGTATTTAGTTTCTGTATCCCTTATATCCAGATTTTAAACTGTAGATAAGCTGTGTTTGGAGCTGGAAATGTTTGTACTGAAAACTAGTAGTATTTATCTTAAGGTATAAGTATGTATGTGTAGAAAATAATAATTGGAAAATTGCTAGAGAGACATGTGAGGGGGTAGATCACATTCAGATGGAAAATTTGCAGTTGAGAAATCTGGTGATCTAAAAATACTTCCCTCTGAACACAACTCTTTCCTGAATCACTCATACTAGGAAATATCTCTCTGCTGTCTCTCTACTAGAGATCTCTTCCAGTTACAGAGTACTGTAATAGTACCTTTCCAGTAATAACAGTAATAATGTACCTTTCCATCCTACCTATCAAAACCTCATCCTGGAAAACCCTGTAAAAGTTGAGTCTCCTTCTTTCTGAGGACAGGCTTTTGTACCTTCCTCTCATTTTTAAATATAAAAGCATTAAGGGAAGCACACATTCTTCTCAGATAGACATCTCGAGCAGCACTGAGGCTGGAATTTTTCTCTCTCACACATGCCTCAGTTTTAAAATCATAGAATGTCTTTTGCAGGAATGTATTATTTCCCCTTTAGGAATATGGTTATGGATTTCATTTTCTCTGGACACCTCACTGAATTAATATTTAGAGGGATAGCTGGAAAAAAAATTCTCCATCCTCTGCAAATTTTTGAGATTTTAATGTTTTCCCATAATACAGCTGTCTTAAAAATTGAAATCCCTAACTTTCAAAAAATAATTAAGTTGGTATCAATTACAGTATTTTTAATGTTTTGCTTTTGTATCAACCCAGAAACATTTAATCATATTTAAAACTGAATTACTGTAAATTTCTCAACAGAAGTAAATTAGAACAACCACAACAAAACTTTTTTAAATTTTCTTTATTAACATGAATATTTTTAAATATTTTAAAATTCATATATTTAATTCTTACAAATAAATAGTGACAGTGCTGACAAGAGAACATCTTTCAATTAGAGGGGAAAAAAATCATTAAAAGAAGAAAAAATCACTAAAAAACACATTAAAAAATCATTAAAAGAAAAAAAATAAAAATCGTGATCTTTTGAGCAAAGGTAAAGTATACTAGAATGCTGATGATTTTGTTGTCACAGAAAGACTGGATGAATAGCTGGTGGTATGCAGACAGGCACGCTTGGACTGATAATTTACACTGCTGAGTATTTATAATGATTATTTGCACAAGTTTGGGTATACGTTGCTTGCCTAACTTCAATAAATTGCTCTACACAGCCAAAAAATCTTTCACTTTTATTTTGCATTTCCAGCCTACTTCAGCTTTTCTTCCTTCTCATAGATCTTGCTTCTTTCTCCCTTTTGTCTTCTGTCTTGCTCTTCCTGTCCTACCTCTCAGTTACCATTCACTCATCCATACTTCCGACACAGCAAAATATGAATTTCACTTTCAAGGACAGGAAAACAAACACACAGACAAACAAACAAACAAACAAAAAAACACTTCTCAGTCTTATTGTGGTGGAAATTTTTGTTCAAAAGCTACAAAGCAAGAACCCAAACCTATATATGTATAAACAAACAAACAAAAAACTCAGAAAACAAAACAAGCAACAAAAAAAACAAAAACAGAAACCAAAAATTCCAAAAGGAGTTTCATTTCAAATCTTATTTCTTGAGTCTTCATTCGTCTGTTTTGAATACTTTGAAGGGTCAGCATTATTTGCTGTAGTATCATAGTTAGTGGGTGTGAGTGTTTTACTGGGTCCAGAGGAAAAGAGGCATGCCGTGATACACTTTTAAACCTGCCTGTGACTTACCTTGTTCTACAGGGAAAAAAAAAAAAAAAGGGAAGAGGTCAAAGCAATCACTTTGGAATTTTTGGAATTTCATCCGTGTGATTCCATTGTCATAGATAAGTTGCCTATTATCTCTTAACTCTGTCAGCCCTTAAACTCTGTCCAGACTTTTCATACTCAGGAAAACATGGTATACATACATCTGTTGGGTAGATAATGGTAGGACAAGGGAGAATGGTCTTAAACTAAAAGAAGATAGATTTAGATTACACATTAGGGTGAAATTCTTCACTGTAAGGGTAGTGAGGCACTGGAACAGGTTCCCAAGGAAAGTTGTGGATGCCCCATCCCTGGAGGTGTTCAAAGCCAGCTGAGTTGCGGCCTTGGCCAACCTGACTTCACTAAGTCACTAAGTCACTAAGTTCACTAAGTTTCATCCTGCCTATAGCAGGGGGGTTGAAGTTAGATAATTTTAAGGTCTCTTTCAACCCAAGCCATTCTATGATTCAATCAATCTATCTACACTCATAACTTCAACATGCATACACTATGTATATTTAGAAGTACTTATTTGTTTTACCATTGCTGAGATAGGATAAATATCACAATGTTATAACCTTTTCAATTACATATATCAGCAGCACCTACTTATAAACAAACATGCAATTTGTCTGTGCAATCTCTATTATATGCATGGCATAATGTTATGA
Organism: Anser anser; assembly: GCF_964211835.1. Taxonomy (NCBI): domain Eukaryota; kingdom Metazoa; phylum Chordata; class Aves; order Anseriformes; family Anatidae; genus Anser; species Anser anser. The sequence goes on from NC_139721.1 coordinate 66,957,805, forward strand.
TTTTATTAATATAAATAAATATCAGAAGTAAAAACAAACTGGTGTCTGTGCACCCATCCTAAAGACATGAAAAGTAGCATTTTTTTCAGTGATTTTCGTCAGATCTTGTGAGATTCTGCAGAAGCAGTAAGCATACTGTGCAGTCCCTTTTAAGATTTCAGTCTTCACAGCAGGGGCAGGTGCTCCTTCTCTCCTTCTTCTTTTGTCCTCTTCCCCTGCCCTGGCTTCCCTCACATTTCAGAAAAAGTGTACTCCAGCCCTCACTGGTTATAAACAGATAAAACTGACATATGGTCAATAATATTTTAGGGCTTGCAAGTTCTGGTGAATATTCAGCTTGGACTATTTTTTATTATTATTATTATTATTTTGCTTCCATAAGAGATGTTTTTCTGTTTCTCCATGGCCATCTTACTATCATTCATGCAAGGCAAGAAAGACAGGGAAGATCTGAACATCCAGGATTTTCTTCTCTACTTTGACAGGCAGTAATGCTGTTCCTAAGTGCTGCCACTTTTCACCATTGGAAAAGCATCTTTTTTGACTGTCATGACTGTCAAAAATGGACACATATGAATGAGCCCTATGTAGTCTGAGAACCACACACCCTAGCTGAAAACACTGGTCATAGGCATCCCTTGCCCTGCCTCCTGTTTAGTTTAACCTCAGGCCACACAGCATGGCTCACTAACTATGGAATGCTGTTTTGAATACAGGGTTCAAATAGTAAATTTAAACTGTAGATATAATCTTCCAAGTACTGCTGAGATATATGTAATTTTCTCCCGCAAAGACTGAACAAAGAGATGGTATAATATTATGACTGTGTAAATCAACACCTCTATTGTACAAAGTGTAGTCTCAGTGATTGAATAGCAACAAACAAAAGTCTCTCTTCAATTAAACCTCTATTACTCACAAACACACAGAAAGCTTCATCTAACATATCTGCTATAATTAGATTTCTCCTTTGAGGTAAAGTGCTTTTGTATTAAAACATGTTTGGAATAATCCCTGAAAAAAATGATATAAGATCAGTATCTGTTTTGTTCTGGATCATTCCTTTAAAGAAAAATTAGAAATTTTCATTGAAGCCGTTCAAATCCAGATATATAATTGCAAGGAAAAAGGAAAAAAAAAAAAAAAAAGCATGCAGTTTTGCTGGTGTTTTTGCAGGTATCACATGGCTATCCGTCACAATTCAGCACCTATAATCAATTAATATGCAGTAGGCAGATGACAGTCTGTAAGTTATAAAATACTTCAACAGTGGTAGCTAGGGGGAAAAATCACTACGTTGCCATTTTCAACAACTGAACAAATCTAGTGGAAGCTTAAAATAACTTTAAAATGTGAAGTAGACATAATGTGTAGTAAGAAAACCTCTAAAATATTAATTGTGAAGCAATATTCAAAGGCAGTTGGATGTTAGTATTCATTGTTCAGTATTAAGTATAATAACTATAGCTATTCTATAACAGAAACATTAGCTGTGTAGAATGATAGCATGGGATGCTGTCCTTGAGGCTTTAATATGCTCATTCTTTCATGTATAGAGAAGTAAATCTTCTGCATTTAAGCAGTATAGAACCCCTACAATTTTAAGTAACTCTATTAAAATCTGAGCATTATGACAGATATTCCATCACATGAAGAGCTGAGAAGGGAAAAGTGATGTGCTCCCCATAATCTGGGAGAGGTGTTATACCTGTATGTTATTACTGAGGCTTTTCCTTCGTCCATTGTTCCAAGCAGCCCAAACACACTCAGTAGAAGACTAAGGATATGGCACAATAGATTTAGCTGACTGACTTTTGTGCTTATACGGCTACGTTTCAATATTTACATCTATGGATTGAATAGGCAGAGCACAGACTGACCTCAGACACATAAATGAAAATGGAACAATTTTGAGTATTGTTGACAAACATAGTTGTTAGCAGGGGTAGATTAGACCTGCATAACAGAGCTAGTCTCAACGTTAAATGATTACAAATGCTTGCCTTTATTTACTGAACGCTACTTACACTTTCATAGAAGTGTAACTGGGTAGATAATGGTTTCTTTTCAGTTTGATGCCTGACATTGGGGATGTAAGAGGAGTGGAGGTCAGGGATCAGTTCACATGACACAATGATTGGATACGATATATTTTAGGGATTTTAGCACCATCACAAGTATTTGATTATGGCCTCTGTGAGACTGGTCTTGAATGCCTTTGTCTCTTGGTAAAGGTGAGAAAGCAATAACTGAAAGCTCCCAGACTGATTCCTTCCAAAATTCAGAGAGTGGATTTTCCTGTCTCCAATGCTGAAATACCAGCCCAGTATTGCAGCATATTCTAAGGCATAACAGGAAATAAAATACTGCCTCTTACCACTGGTGAAGAAAGATCTAAAAACAATAACATGACAAAGACCTCTTCTCATAGTTGTGGGCAATGAAAAGCCCCTTTTCTGTTCTTGTTTTGTACATATTTTTTTCCACTGTAGGTACTGAAATACTTTCAGAGGTCTGCAGGTGTAAGAGGTCAACTTCCCCCATCACCCATGCCACTCAATCCCCTTGCAGTTTTTCCAGTCTTCTCTACGACCAGGTATGGGACCCACCTGGGAGGCCACACTCCCAGACTGTGTTTCATGACTCTTGTTCCTGCCTCTGAGGAAAAGATTGGGCTAAACATATCCTTTTCCATCTACAACTCAACATTGTTATTATATAAAACAACTTCTGTCCAAGACAATAATGTTATCATTTTCTCCAACGGCTATTTCTGCACAGGACAGCCTTATTTTCAGAGAAGATACAAGTGTTCCTTATGCTTGTTTTACTTAGTTCTAGAACCACTGTCACCACAGATGGCTTGATTGACTTTCCTTTTCCTTTACACTAGCCACTTTTGGAACCTGTCTGTGAACATCTTCTGCAATATTTAAATTTTGCTATCTTTCCAGAGGCTCTTCAACACACCCTAGCTCTTTCTCACTCTCTGATTCATAAATCATGCTCTGGTGCACAAAGCTCCAAATGAAACGGAATTCAATCAGTAGATCAAGTTATGCTATAGCTATACAGTAATTATTTTATTTTATTATTATTATTAATAATTTGTGAAAAGTCATGTTAGAATTATAGTCATAGTAATGAGAGAAGTGTGCAGTTGGTTGTCACATCAGTAAGTTTCAGACCAATCATTTCATATTCCCCGAATCACTGCAAAATGTTTTATTGTATCCATTCTACTGCCGTTCTTAAAGTCTCTACCAGCCTTTGCTATATATTCAAAATAAAACAAAATATTTATTTTTAAAATTCATTTTATTTTTTCCTCTTCAAAAGGTGAACAAAAACAAAAAACGAAAAAAAAAAGGATCTTCCAAGTCACATGAATAGTTAAAGTTTAACTAAGATAAAACAATTCAGTGTATTCCAACAAGAGGAAATATTCTCAAGAAGAAAATTGCAATGCAATTGGTGCTATTTTATTTACAGAGCCCTGAGTTCCAACAACATTATTCCTTTTAGTCCTTGAGGAAGTAATACACTCTCACCCTTAAAACGCTGTAAGTAGTCGATAATCCATTATTACAGTAAGCCGTACACTCTCACAGTAATTATCTAATAACCCCTTATAAAAGACCGTAGCTTCCTAATCTGTTTATAATTATCATTTCAATGATCCTGTGCATTAGTGTCTGACCTTCAGCAACTCTGACCTGATCTTAATTAGCTCTAATATCAAATCATCACTATATAAGAAACTAGCCATGACCAAATGAATGAACCCCAGGTACAGTTAATTTCTAGAGCAATTATCTTTTCATGTAGGGAGATTTAAATGATTATCTGCACAATTTCACACAGTTTTATGTAATTCTGTGACATTATAAATTCTGTTTTAAATCATATTTCAAAGGCATGGCTCCACAGACTGATTTCATATAGTACACTAAGCTATCAGGATAGTATATCGTACTACCAGTGTATTAAGAGTAGATGATTTTTGTGTCATTATTTTCAATTACACAAAGCACATTTCATGAAGTGATAAATTGTAGCTGAAATATATAAATATGTGCCAAGGTAGTCTAGGGGCTAGTGACATCCAGTATAAATTGTATGTCATTTTAAATAAATGTTACATTATATTAAAATAGTGTAATTGATAATACCGTATGTGTTAAAGCAAGATTAGAAAATTCTGAAATGTGTATTGGTAATATGCATGCAGTATTTACAATGCATTTGAAGCTGAGTATCATTTATCATATTTTAAAAGCTACTGTACAAAAAATGAGAATACCAAATAAAAATATTTGAAACTGCTATTGAACTCACAATTTTGCAGTATTAAGCGTATAGGCACTATTAAATGTGTTATTAAAATACTCAGGTTTCTGATTTATAGTTTAAACTGACTGAAACATAACACAACCTTTCATGCCATCCCAGCTGTTTGTTTCATGCTCATACACACAGCGCGCACACTCGTGCACTACTAGGAAAATTTAAAATTTTTCTGATAAACCAAATAATTTAAGATTCAGAAGACAGATCTGCTACCAATACATGAGTGTGTCACCTTAATTTTGAATAATATATCTTTTGAAGAGCCCAATAAATATTTGTTCTAGGCTATTCAGGGGCACGTTTTTTACTCATTTTGGAAAAAGACAGAGAGAGGGAGAGAGATGCCTTTTTTTTTTTTTTCCCAGAAACTACAAGCCAATTGCATGAAGTATTTCAACAAGCATATTATTTACTGTCCTTTCTTAAAACAATTTATCAAAGTTAACTATTGAACCTTCTTTCTCAGAGCTCTTTCAAATGCTAACATTTCCTACCTATAAGCCAAAACATTTGTCCTACAGCCATCAGATGAAGATAGCAGCCTGATGAGGGTGATTGATTTGAAAGGTAATTTGAATGGAAGATGTTGTGTACATCCTCTTAGTGATGCCACAATGACAGCTCAGACAACCTTTCCATGATATATCACCCAGGGAAGGAGAAAAGAGTAAATTTAACAAGTGGCATTCCCTTCTCATCACATTTTTTTTTTTACTTCTTATTTAGTATCTTCATTCTATATTATGTCTAGCTATTTATAAATATCAAACACAGTCAACAGATTTAATACCATTTAATTAAATCAAATGCTCAGTATGTGATGTATAAAAGCAGACAATTAGTACTTACAGGCTAAATAAACTAAGGAAATAATTCTCAGAAATTATCAAAAAGTGGTTGCAAAGAAATCCTAGCCAGCCTTTTGATCAAAAAGAACCATCTGTTATCCTCTTTGCAGGACTATTTCTTCCCTTTTTCACATTTTTTCTGTATATACACATATTTAATTCCTTCCATATACTTAAAATCAACCATATGCTTTATGGGTCCTGGCACTTTTCTCCTTTACACTTTTAGCATATTTTTATTAAGAGAAAAAATGTCTCTACCTATATCAAACATTGAATAGTTTAAATCATTAAATAAACTCCAACCATTTTAAAGGTTGAGTTTTTGAAAAAAGTACAGTGGATTGTTATTACACAAAATGAAATATTCCCTTTAAAATATTGGAATATATATCTTCTTGTAATATTATCTTCATGCTCTAAAATTCTTTTCTGTTTTAGATCTTTTGTCCAGTATTTCATTTTCATATCTTAAAGTTGAGATACACATATGGACACTTCAGGAGCCTTAAAATCAAAATCAAATTCCTCTCTTCTTCAAAAGAAAATAAAGCTACTTTTAATCAAAGAATACATACTTCTTACTTTTTCACCTTCAATAATTTTGGTGTGAAATCTTGCTTTTCTTCCCCCCATACATTTCACTTTAAAACATAATTTAGTAAAGGTTGTATAAATATTATGACACTCACTCATGGATTTTAGGGGAGAGAGAGAGAGAGAGAGCAAGCACACTATTTAATCAGCAAGAGCTAGAAGCATAAAATTTCTGTAAGAGACAAAGGCATCCAAGTCTTTTTTGTTAGGATTACACTTTGGAAGATAAGTGGTTACCTGGAAACTAGACTTTCTTCCAAAACCCATAAAGACTTTTTTTTTTTTTTTTCCTGGAGAATATCAAACCACAGGCAGCTAACTTTTGGTCTAAATTGCAATTACTATTCCTCCTGAGTCAGATATGTCTCCCTTAGAGCCCAGTGCCACATGCTGTAAATTCTTCTAACATATCAACCCAATCCTTTATTAATGTTTGTCAGAAAGCTAGTATATGAAAGAAGACAATATAGAAGTATTGTTAGGGGTGAACAAATAAAGACAAATGAGTTGGAAAATGATGACACTGGTCCTGGGTAAGTCCAAACAGATAATACTTATTTATTTTTTTTCTTCTAGAAAGTTGTATGTTCAAATCATAGCATACCTTCATTGCTTAGCTTGGAGGCTGTTTGAAACAGGGATTCTGCATTTGTTCTGCATTTACCAGTGCCTGGTATAACAAAAAGCCATTCTGCAATGACAGGTCACAAAGTCTGCTATAAAAAATATGAAGCACCCCATTAACATCAAGAAGAAGTGATTTAATTGGTTGAAGACACTAATCTTAGGTTTCAACAAATCACTAGGGACCCTGATGATCCCAAGTGAGTACTATGAAAACTGCTTGAGATTATCTAGAAAGCATTCATATATGGAACTAAATTTATCTAGTCATGGCAAAAAATTCTCTTTTGAAGTTAGGCTCTTGGGTGCTAGTGAATGGAGGATGCATAGGGCTCATATTTATCGATGAAAATTATTACTCTGCTAATATAAGTTTTTTTCTAGAACCTTGAATAGTTGAACTGCACACAGAACACACAGGTAGGTCTGACAATAGTACTAGTACTCTGAGCATGGGACAGTCCCATAAGAATTTAACTCTAATGCCAGTTCAGTATGCTATTCAAAGTGCTCCTAGCAGGGAGGATGTCTGCAATTTGGGGGTATAATGCGTTCATTGCATTATTTGTAGTTCTTTGTCTAGAGGAAGGGGAGGAAATTTGATTTCATACAGGAACTTCTTCCAACAGCACAGGAGGTATTCATATCAGCTTCAGGCAGGACTGTGAACACAAAACACAGGGCTTTTTTTCCTAATAACAAGGCTTGTAACAAGGCTGAAAGCATATATTTGCTTTTAGGCAGAGAAAGGAGATAGGCATCTGAGAGTTCTATTGCTTTTGTATTGTTACTTCTGTTTTTGTTTTAAAAATTACTTAACAAGATCTGTTATATCTCAGAAATTTAGACTCAGGTGAACTCGTTTCAAAAGTGTGGAAAATAGTTTTGAAACATCTTAACATTGTTTTTAGGTATTTCCCCAAAGGCTGCAGTCTTCCTTTTGAATTAAGGTTTTACTGAGATGAAAAGAAATTCTCTCTCATTGATCCCCATAGGAAAGATATTTGTCTTTGAACTCTATTTTTAGAGATGTTTTAACACATATTTACACTTGGGGGAAGATGGATACATGTATTTTTGTTTAAAATTAATGTTTTTGTTTACTTTATAGGCAGATAAGAGTTCAGGTTTTGTACATGAACTCATCTAACATATACACCTCTTGAGAACCAATGTTTCCTTTGAATAATTTCTTTCTTACCTACATACTCTACCCTGCTGGGCTAAGAGTGGTGGATAGGAATAAGAGTTTTCTGTGCATTATTATTACAATTCTGAAAAGTCATTCAGAATAAGGTTCCTGAAATTACTAAGAGCTGTGCTAAATTCAGTCTTTCACTCTTTCTATATCTGTCAACTAGTAACTTTGTAGAATGACCCCTGTACCTTTTACAATGGGACAATGTAAAATGTTTTGACCAACTTTTATGAATCATCTTCATAGTTTTAAGATTCAGTGTTTTTATCTAATTATTTCTGAAAGCTCATTACCTGCATACAATATCTATAGTTTGAGTTAGAAGGGTTCTACCGGATTATGACCCCTGATTCATACTGATCTAATAGAAAAGTGAATCAGGCTATAAATTTTTAAGCTTTACTTGTTGAACACCATTACAGAAATTTCATACATAGGAATTCTCTGTAAAGGGGAGGCAATGGTTAGGAAGTCAGGTCTTACTGTGCCAGGTATCCCAGTATGATTTCCTGGATGGAATCCTTTTGTTTGTAATAGGAGGCCTTTCCTGGAAGGTAGCTCCCTTTGCTTTTACAGCCTAAAGTTAGGTACCTCATTATCTTTGGGACATATTTACGTGAAAAGCTTCTGTATGTACAACCAGTGTGAATTTAACACATCCTTTCTGTTCAGGAGTAATTTGCCTTTTCAGCAGTGTTAACACACTGTGAGATGATGTTAGACAGTTACCTTGCAGACTGTGAAGATTCACATGGAAATCATCTGTTGTGTGATTCTGCTGCACATGCTTTGTTATTGTGTTCATATGAGCGCTCATAGTACACAAGATTTTGTACACTGACAACAGGTACTTCTTTGTGGCCTCTTACATTAAATTTATGTGCATAAGATCTGAAAATCCCACCATTGTGTTAAGGGCCAGAATGTTTAACTGCATTAATTAACATTGTGTAAATTAATCTAGCATAGTAGCTGCAGCAGGTGCTGGTCTTCATTGGAAAATATTTCCAGTTTGCAGAGGATGGAAGCATGAAAAGCACTTCCAGGTCATCTAGCCCAGTTCTCTTCCACAGGTGGAAGACTTGGTGGCAATTATAATAGTTCCTCCCATTCCTTAATCTTGTTGATGTCCAGTATTTCATGGACCTGCATGTAAGCTTATGTAATCTTTCTTACAGTCTATCTTCTTCTCTCCCATCCTTCTCCTGGTGCACCCATACACAGCAGTAGTTCATTTTATATCCTCTTTCCCCGTATTTTTCTAAGACAAGAAACCATATTCCTTTAACTCTTCATCAGCTGTCCTTTCTATAACTCTCCTGATATATATAGTGATTGCAAATAAAATAAAATAAATAATAATAATAATTTAAAAAAAGTTCAACTTTCAAATATTATCTTCCATATATCTTCTTTATCTGTCTTTAATGTCATCTGATTCTTGCTGGATGATATTTCAATATTGCTTTGGATTAACAGTTAATTTTAACTTAATTACCCTCTCTTTTGTACTAAGTCATTGTTAGTATCAATAATAAAAATAATAATAGTAATAATAATAATAATAAATAAATAAACAGTCCCAGGCCTGATTCCTGGGTACTTAGCAACTTCCTTCCAATTTCTATTTCTATTAGTTGCCATCTTCTTTACTTCTATACAAATATTTACTATATATCGTGATATCAATGCCTCTCCCCAGCTCCATTTCAAAGTAAAAGAAAAAAAAATAGGAATGATTAAACATGCTTTTTAAGGATGCTTGTCAATAGAGAAAGCTGGGAAGTTATTGACCAGGCTACTTGATTTTAATATAGTACTAGTATGTCACATTCAGATCAGAACTGTTTGACTGTAGATAGATGTCAAATATATTCAATATCACTGTTAATTTTTACACTTTGTTTCACTGAAGGAGGGGACTAATAAAACCCTAATGACTAATAAAAAGTCATGAGACTTCTCCCAATTCCCAGAACAGAATGAGTAAAGTAAAAGTTCTGAAACTGTAAAAGAAAATCATAAAGTAGCAAAGCATGAGAAATCACAGAATCACAGAATGGCTGAGGTTGGAAGGGACCTCTGAAGATCATCTGGTCTAACACCCCTGCCCAGCAAGATCACCTAGAGCACATTGTGCAGGATGACATCCAGAAGGATTTTGAATAACTTCAGAAAAGGAGACTCCGCAAGCTCTCTGGGCAACCTGTTCCAGTGCTCTGTCACCCTCACAGTAAAGAAGTGCCCCCTCATATTCAACCAGAACCTCCTGTGCTTCAGTTTGTGCCTGTTACCTCTTGTCCTATCACTGGGCACAACTGAAAAGAGACTGGCTCTGTCCTCTAAACACCCTTCTCTCAGGTATTTATATACATTAATGAGGTCTCCCCTTAGTCTTCTATTTTCCAGGCCAAACAGGCCCAGTTCTCTCAGCCTGTCCGTGTACAACAGGTGTTCCTGTCCTCTAATCATCTTCGTAGCGCTCCTCTGGACTCACTCCAGTAGCTCCATGTCCCTCTTGTACTGGGGAGCCCAGAACTGGACACAATACTCCAGGTGTGGCCTCACCAGGCCTGAGTAGATGGGGAGGATCACTTCCCTTGACCTGCTGGCAACATTCTTCCGAATGCAGCCCAGGATACCATCAGCCTTCTTGGCTATAAGGGCACAGTGCTGACTCATGGTCAGCCCGCTGTTCACCAGGACTCCCACATCTCTCTCTGCAGAGCTGCTCTCCAGCAGGTCACCCCTCAACCTGTACTGGTGCTTGGGGTTATTCCCCTCTAGGTGCAGGACCCTTCACTTGCCTTTGTTGAAGTTCAAGTGGTTCCTCACAGCCCAACTTCCCAGCCTGTCAAGGACCCTCTGAATGGCAGCACAGCCCTCTGGGAAATCAGCCACTCCTCCCAGCTTTGTGTCATCAGCAAACTTGCTGAGGGTGCATTCCATTACATCATCCAGGTCGTTGATGAATAAATTGAACGACACTGGACCCAGTACTGACCCCTGGGGACACTGCTAGCTACAGGACTCCAACTAGATTCTGCACCACTAAACAAAACCCTCTGAGCTCTGTCATCCAGTCATTTGCTAATCCACCTCACCATCTACTCATCTAGGCTGCACTTCCTGAGCTTGTCTATGAGGATGTTATCGGAGACAGTGTCAAAAGCCTTGCTGATGTCAAGGTAGACCACATCGACAGCTCTCCCCTCATCTACCCAGCAAGTCATCTCATCATAGAAGGATATCAGATTGGTCAAACACAACTTCCCCTTGGTGAATGCATGCTGACTATTCCTGATCACCTTCTTATCCTCCACATCTTTGGAGATGACCTCCAGGATAAGCTGTTTCATCACCTTTCCAGGGATGGAGGTGAGGCTGACTGTCCTGTAGTTACCTGGGTCCTCCTTCTTGCTCTTTTTGAAGTCTGGGGTGATATTGGTTCTCCTCCAATCCTCAAGCACCTCTCCTGTTCCCCAGAAACACCAGGAAAGTGTAAGCCAGCCTTTGTGCTTCTAACAGAAAGAGACAGCTGGTATGGTAGAGAGATATCATATTTACTTCCTGTGAACTGACAGTCTGATGGCTTCTTCAGAGATGTATGTAGCTGCCTGTTCTTTCAGGCTCCCTAGCTCTGCAGTCTTCTTTGTTGACAATTTCAACCCCTTTACCTTACCCTACCCTAATTTTGATCTATGGTGTCATCCATTATTTCAATCTATATTTATGAGAAAGTGATGCTGGTACTAGGTTTCTACACCTTTATTTCTTCCACTCTTGACCTCACTGACTATGTTCCTTTTAACCACTGGGCCTCCGAAACTTTTTCCCTCCTTCCAAACTTCCTTTGCTACTGCCTCTGTTTTTACCTTGCAGGCAGTGTGTCTTCCATTCTGCTGTAAGTTAGCAGGTGCCAGCTGTTAGCTTGTAGCTGCATTGCCAAGCTGTGCTCACAGCAGTACTAAAGAGCACAGATATTAAAGTAGTAGTAGGTCTACATACAAATATTCTCAACATTCATTCCTATCTTGTGGAACCAAAGATACTTGAAATTTTACTGAAACGAGAATTTCCAGCTCTGATTACAAGACATCCCAAATTCTGAATATAGCCTTTGAGTACTATCAGTATGTACTAATAAACTAATCAACTGATCATGCCTTTCTGATGTTATAAAAAGAAAAAACAATAAATTAATCCTGCTTGAAATTCATTAGATAAAAATGGAAACCTGGAACCACCGATTTACATCAAGAATATTTTCAGATATGTCTGTATTTGGGATGTTCTTCTATCAATGTTTCCATGCTTTATATTCACTGAAAATAAGGTATTAATGTATCCCATTTACTGTTGACTAGTTAGAACAAACTATCACCTGTTTAGAATATTGGAATCATAGAATGGCTCAGGTTGGAAGGGACCTTAAATACCATATAACTCAACCCACCCTGCCATAGACAGTGATGCCACCCAGTAGATCAGGTTGGCCAAGGTGCTTGTGAACAGAATTATTTCTAAGTTTACTAATATGAAATGTTTTGGAGAAGGTACTGGAAAAGCTGTCCATTGCTCACTTCGATATTCAAGATACCAGTAGTTTTATTCTGTTTTGCTGTAGATAGCATCTAGAAAGAATAGTTGTAAATGTCATTGGGAAGGACTGATAGAGAGGGGCACTGTAATGAAATTACCCTTTTTAAATTTTAATTGTAGCAAACGCACCTGAAGATAGAGGAAACTAACAAAAGTCAACATCCATTAGTGAACAGTTATGCTCAATTAAAACAGGACTTTGAAATACAAATTTTTGTGCATTTTTATTGAAATTCATCACTGCTGTAATGGTATTTATTTGAACAGATAGATAACCAGGGAATCAATACAGAAAGGATGTTGTGGTGCACTTGAACATTGAGGGAATTTACACTACATTAAACATTTTTGTTTTGTTTTGTTTGTTTGTTTTTAAACAAAAAATAACAAAACAAAAGTAGATCAGTGGAATGGCAAAAATATTTTAAAGGTGATTACAATATACTGCACATGCAGCTGTGCAAGATTGATGTGTCTTTTTTTTTATTCTACATAAAGAAAACCTACTAGTCTCAGATTGTTACAAATTTGGAAGAAACTTCAGTTTAATGTGAACAGTGTGTTATAATTCAAATTATTCACCATGCATTTCTTTTACATTTTTCCAATGAGGATTAAAAGAAACAAGAATGTTCCTGTCAACATTGAATGTTAACGATGATTCAAGAATATGATTAATGTTAACCATGATTCAAGAACACAGTCTAACATTAATTTAAAAATAAAAAATAAAAATAAAAAATAATAATAATAATAAATAACAATAATAATAAAAACAGTTTTTTGAGATACAGAAGACATACAGCTATGGAAGTCATTCCTGTGATCTTGGTTAGTTGTATGATACCAAAGTTAAAGCATTTCTATTGAATCCCTTGAGGATTAAACATGTTCTCCCAAAGGTTTCCTTAAGATGTAGTTATTAGGTTTCATTTGATATTTTTAAGGGGTAGAAAATCAAATATGGATTTAAAGAAATCCATATTCATACAGATGCCAATCAGTTAGCTTCTATCTCTATAAAGCTGCATGCCAGATTTAAAATTACTCTCCAAGGAACTCCTTTTAAGTTAAATTCCATAGTTTCATATATATGTTTTATGACAGTTTCACATAGGCCCAGTCACTTCATCTTTTTTTTTTTTTTTTAGAGAAAAAGAATATGATCTCTACTTCATGCATACTCTGTACTGTTTATTTTTATTTTAAAGTCAGTTTGAGTGTAATATATTTGAAACAGGTTAATCATTTAGCTATAAGAATTCACTCAATAGATTTTTTCCTCTTTTTTAATAGGAATTTCTGAACAGAGTTCTTTTGATCTTCTTGACTGCTTTCTATACTGTAAGTCTAATCCTACATTTAAACATTTTCCTACATTTCATCAAACACTGATTTAAATTTTTCTTAATCTAGCTAGTCATATTAATCTAGTCCTTCACTTCACATTGTAGAGTATGTCATTTCTTTTTAAAAATAAATAAAAATAAATATGTTTAATGAAAATGACTAGTACAACCAGTTTGAAAATACTCCACAATTCAGCATCACAAAAAATGAACATTTAAGGATTCTGCTTCTAAATGACACCCTAATTAAAGGAACGTTCCTTTTAAATGCGCTTTTTTCACATGCATTAAGAGGCCTTATTCAAATGAAGGGGAAGACCTTTCACATACATGAGGCTATAATAGAGAGCTTAGCATAACTTCTACCTGATTTTCAATGCAAATGGCAGAGGAGAAGTTAGTGTGTTGATGCAGATTATGGTTTATCCTTCTCACAGACCACAGAATTCTTCACGCTCTGGAAATATTTTGCTTATCAGTGAGAAGCAATGATCAACACCTCGCACCCCCAATCCCAGAGAGACTCAGAAAGTGAGATCATCAATATTCAGATATAGTCAGATTCTCATGGTTACAGACTATTAATTTGCTCCTAAAGTGAAGGTTTACTGTACAATTTGCAATATAAACATTTTACTGCTACATATCAAATATCAAATAGAGCGATTAAAAGACAATTTATCAATGCTATGTTGGTTACTATGTCTGCTATATATGCAGAGAATTAATATTTAAATGCATTATATGCAGGGAGACAATTTCTTTTACTTATTGAAAAAAAAATACTACTACTTTAATATTCGTCTGTACAAAAAGCACAATATCAAAAGAGATTTTTAAATCTGGTAAATATTAGACTTTTTAATATTAGAATTATTAAAAATTAGACTTAACAAGTGCAAATATTGTTCACAACCATTTACAGGTTCTGTATTTGCTTTCTACCAGAGGTTGTCACTGAAGTCAGTGTTCATTCACAGGTTCTCCTCTCTCTGAAAACAGACAGTATTTATTACATGATAGAGGAAAGAGACCAGACTTAAAACAACAACAAGCATCACAGACAGAATTGAAATTTAATTTGCTCAGAGCAATGTCAGAATCATAGAATCATAGAATATCCTGAGTTGGAAGGGACCCCTAAGGATTGTCGAGTCCAACTCCTGGTACCACACAGGGCTACCCAAAATTTTAGACCATGTGACTAAGTGCACAGTCCAAATGCTTCTTAAACTCCAACAGGCTCTGCAGTGACTACTTCCCTGGGGAGCTTGTTCTAGTGTGCGACCACCCCCTCAGTGAACAATCTCTTCCTGATGTCTAGCCTAAACCTCCCCTGCCTCAGCTTGACACCATTCCTGTGGGTCCTATCACTGGTGATTAAGGAGAATAGATTGGCACCTGCCCCTCCACTCCCCCTCGCAAGGAAGCTGTAGACCACGATGATCTCCCCTCAACCTCCTGTTTTCCAGGCTGAAATGTTGCAATGAAGAAGATTGTATACTTGGTATGCAGTTTTCATGATGTTTTCTGGCCATGTTGCTCAACTCAGATAACTCTAGCCTGTTTTCATAACAAAACAAACTAACAAGCAAAAAATAAAACATCAACAAACATCTCTCTCTTCACTATTCGGGACAAAAAAATTACCCCTTTCTTTTGGTCAGTGTTAATCTTCTGCAGAACAACACGGCGGGATTTGAGGTAGATCTTTGCTTAAGGCATCATAGTGATGGCATTACTATTTTTTAGCATTTATTAAGGTATAATTTCCAAGTGAGGAAAGTCTTTTAAGAAAGTGATAATTGAAATATTTCTGCAACAGATTTCTGACATATTTCCACTCTAACTTTGTATGTAGAGATGAGCTGACATAAGGGATCATTAGAAAGTGTTAAGTATGTTACAAATTAGCCTCTTATGCACATAGGCTGCCACTAGGATCTGCCTAGATGGATAGCAAGTCATTTTGTAAGATTTTGTTTTGCCACTTTCAAGCAATCCCAGAAGAAAATGCTGGGACTTGGCAAGGCCTGAAGCAGTGAGGATACCATTTTCACAGTTGCTCCAGAATAAGAAAAGTAGACTTCTGGTTTTCAAAAGTCTGAAATAAAATACTTGAAAAGTTTCAACATATTTATCAAAAACACAGTTTTGAAATTAATCAAACCAAAGCTCTATGAACTCAGTTTGAAAAGCACAGATTTTGCTTAGTCAGCCAATTTAATGAGGCAAAAACTTTTTAGTAAACAAACTTCCATGTGGCTATATTTCTGATATTACAGAGGCTGGCTCGGAAGTCCAGAAGAGCTCTGACTTGTAATTGCCTGTATTCAGTGAAGGCTATGTGGACAGAGAAAAATTAGGCAGTGTTTTGTGTAGCAAAGGTATCAAGATGTCAATTATATTCACTTTTACATCTCAGCGATATCAAATACATGTTCTAGAGGATCAGGAAATAGTGTTCAAGAAAATAGTAACCAATCATGTTGGCTTTTCTCCTACAAAGAATCACAGAATCATAGAATGGTTTTGGTTATAAGGGACCCTTAAAGATTGTCTAGCCCAGCCCCTCCCAGCAGAGATATATTTCACTCGATCAGTTTGCTCATCCTACCTGACTTTCAACACTTCCAACAGTGGGGCACCCCCAACTTTTCTGGACAAACTGTTCCAGTGACTTAGCACCCTCCTCATGAAAAAAATTCTTCCTTATATCCACCCTAAATCTACCATCTTTCAGATAAAAAACATTGCTCTTTGTTCTGTCACTACAGGTTCTGGTAAAAAGTCCCAATCTTTCTTATAAGTCCCCTAATACATTGAATGGCAGCAATAAGGTCTCCCCAGAGCTTTCTCTTCTGACAACCCCAACTGAACAGGTTGAACGTCCCCAGCTCTCTCAACTTTTCTTCATGTAAGGACCCTCCAGCCCTCTTTCATTTTTGTGTTGCCTCTTCTGGACCCATCTAACAAGTCAACGTCTTTCTGAACTTAAATTGTGGTGGTTTCTTTCAAGCACAGGCCTTGCAGTTATGCTTCATGTCCTTATCACAGTGAGACTGGATTGCTGTGCTTCCATGCTATGTCAGATTATACAATAGTACCTTTTGAAAGCTACTGTTCACAGTTTTTGATAAATGTGCTGAAACTGGCTCCAGTTCACAGCGATCTCCTTGGTAAGAAATTTGTTTTACTGAAATCACATCACCATGTCTCTGAAGTGCCTTAAAGCCTCTCGAATTCCAGACGTCATCAAGATGTTTGTTGCTTTTGTCCTATTAAATAAAAA
Source organism: Anser anser (assembly GCF_964211835.1). Classification (NCBI taxonomy): domain Eukaryota; kingdom Metazoa; phylum Chordata; class Aves; order Anseriformes; family Anatidae; genus Anser; species Anser anser. Next base: position 66,974,665 of record NC_139721.1, read on the forward strand.
CAAAAGCAAAGCAAAATACACAACAACAAAAAGAAGAGATTTTCTAAGTCACTTGTTCCAGCTGAACTGTGTTAACTCTAAAATCATTGAGAGGAAAATTAGTCCAGTGCTGAGCTCTTCTGAAAATACACCTCCAGATAACTCAAGGTATCTCAAAATAATTTGTAGTAGCTCCCTATTCATTTTTATATAGGAGTCCAGAAGCAGAAGAGTCTCCTTAAGACCTAAAGTTTCTCCCAAACATGTTAAAGATCATAATTTGCCTACAGCTGAAGAATTTTTTATTTATTTATTTATTTATTTATTAAGTAGGGGGAATGTCTTGGTCACAAAGGTTGCATATAAAGAGATCAGCGTTTTTTCATGCTGGTCCATTTTTATTGCACTGCCATTTTTTAAAATGTAAAAACATATCTGAAGTCACAGTTCAGTTTGCTGTTTTACATCTTATCAGTAATAAGTAGAGTATAACTTCACAGATTTCCTCAAGTCCAGCTGAGATCAGGATGGCATGAAAATAAATTAACTTCAAGACAATCCTGATAATACTTTTTTGGTTGGTTTAAATGCCAAGTGAAATAGCTCTGGATATCAGAGAAGCAATCGCTGGATTAGCTAATCGGATTAGATTTTTTTAATGGTACTAGGTATATTAAAACTGACAAAGGCTCTTCAAAAATCATTATTTATGCTCTTCTGTAAATCCTTGGAAATGCAATGCAAAATATTGGTGCTATGTCAAGTAATAGAGCAACATGGCTAAGTTCAAAGCCTGAACAGATTTTTCACTAGAGAAGGAAAAACAGAACATACCCTTTTAATTTTGCAACTCTCTTTATTTGCAATGGATTTATTTCTCGAAGAAACACTATCAGTGTTTCATGTATGACCAAGAAAGCACTTAAAATCAGTGCTAAAATATTTCTATCTCAAATCATTCAAAGAAGATGCAAAGAGTCTTAGAAGGGTACTATTTTTGAAAGTCAGCTAAGATAAATTTCTGTGAGCATTAAAAATGTCACACAAATCCAAGACCCAGGCAATCTTCTGTATTCTTTGCCATGTTTCCAAATGTCATCAATTCTTTTCAGGAAAACTGCCAACACTTAATTAATGTCTTGGTACAAGATCTATAAAGGATTTTTTTTTCCTGTATTTTCCAACAAATAAGAAAATACAGTAAAACCTATGTATTAGCAAAAAAAAAAAAACTTGAAATTTCCTTAGTTTTCACATGTCAAAGTAATGTTTAGTCTTCTGAACTTCACAGGGCAATAGAGCATAAAAGACTTCAGGAATTACAAATGAGTTTCTAAGATAAGAATCTTACACAGAGTAATGTACCTAAGCTTCCCACTCACTGAACAGAAGTTAGGTACATGAGAAAAATGATCCTTAAAATCTAGCCAAAAACAAAACTTTGCATAGTTGTCTCACTTCACTCCTACACTTTTATAGCGATTGGACACCTGGTTTGGGGTTGCAAGCTTCTCTCTGTTTATATGGCTGCAGGACAGAATCCTGCCATGAGGTCATATATAGCATGACGAAGTATTAAAATATGCAAGGATATTCTTATGAAAAAGTCTATAAGACCACTGAAATAGAAAAACAGTAGAGTTCCTAATTATACATCATGCATTCATAATCACTCTATGAAAATTATTTCCGTGAGGTAAGAATTAAAGTACACCAACTCTTCTTAAATACTATTTCACTGCTTGCTTTCCACTTTGATTGGAAGTTGGCTGTCAAACATTGCAGTGCTTTATATATACAATATTATTATATAATTCTCAGGTATAGTGCTTATAATACCATACTTATAAGAAGAATGCTGTATCTCAAAGAGGTACAGGTGCCATAAACAGTATAAGCTATTCACTGATTCTGTGATTGTCTTTCTTTTAGGAATTTCCTCAATTCCACACACTGTTCATAGCATTCTACATTTGGATTTTAAATTTAGGCAGAAGATATATAAAAATTTGTGTAACCCCAAAGCTCCCAGCTGACCACACAGAAAAGACAGCCCAGGAGTATCAATTATCCTTGTCAACTGTAATTTAAACTCGCTAAACTACCTGTCAGATCTCCCCTTTCCAGATGTTGTAATAGGAATGTGTGCGGTAAGCTAAAAAATTTGTCTTAATAATGTGGTGTTTCTTTTGTTTCTGTAATGTTTTTCATTCTGATGGAATGACAAAAAGATTTAAATGTTACACCAAATAATCTATTTGAATACCCTTTTTACAGTTCCTCACAGGAAAACAAAGTCAAGAGAAGAAAAAACAAAACAAAACAAAACAAAACAAAAAAAAAAACTCGTGCATTGTTAAATAGCTGGAACTCTGAACTTCTGAAATAATTTTGAATTTGCCATTGTTTTTGTTGTCGTGTCATTCCCCTTACTTGTATGTTTTTTGCTATACTCATAAGTTAATTCTTGTCCTTAGCTCAGTTTGAAAGCCATCCAAGGCAACAGTGATACTGCTCTATACTTGCCTAGCACAATGGAAACACATATTTTATTCTCCTTATGCTAAAAGTATATATATATTGAGATCAAATAGCAAAACAGCTTAGCATGCAGCCTGAGAAACTACCCTCTCCAGCAGCAAGATGTGCTTTTCTAACACTCCAGCTGACATGGCTTCAGCTATTTACAAAGAGATGTCTTTATGTATCCTGAAATTTTCTTGCCTGTGTCCTGATCAGACTTGTTCTGGCTAAGGCTGTGAGAAGTAAAGGAACTTAACCACAGGGGATGTAGCTGGAAGCAGATTTAAATAATGATTCCTGGAGATTTATTACTAACAAGGCAGATGTATCAGCAAGACTGAGTGATTCCTTGGCCATGGAATTTAACTCTTGTTACTAACTTATTCAGGAGTTTCATCTTTCTATTTTGAAACATTGCATTCCTATCCCTTATGGTGGGGTCTAGAAAACCAATTGCAGATCTGAGAAAGCCTGTAAAATTTTCTGTTTTGCTAATACTAAGCAGCCAGCATTTTTTTTATTTCCCTGTTTCTTAGTTGTCTCTGCCTGTTGCTGTTTCCTAGCCCCTTTTTCCCACAAGGGGGAGTGAAATATTGTTACACATCTGGTATTTTCCATACTGTTGGTCCAAGAATGGGACAAAGGTGTAAAAGGATGTTGACCAGTGAACAGCAAAGCAATTAAGATATATGGCATACAAGAAGAAGAAGCAGATTCTGATGTGGTTCAGCTTGACAATATTTTAGGTCCTAATATATTCTCACAGCTGAAGAATGTTAGAGATCCAAAAAATGCCAACCGAATCCCAACATTTTCAAATAACTGCGAAAATAACAAGGTACTTTACATAAAATGCATATATTCAAGTGCGGGTCATGATTATGTACATACTTAAAAGTGACAATAAGAAATGGAGTTGTAAGCAACAGTGAATTAACATTGTCATTTTTGTTAGATACACTTACCACAGGACGCATAGGGTCCTGATCATCAAACTGATGGCCATGAACACTGTGATATTTGTATGTTATAAAGTCATAGATCTTCATAGCTTCATATGACAGCAAACGAGTTCTGGATTAAAAGATTTATAAAGACTACATCCAGTACTACATGGCTCAATCTTAATTTATAATTACATCTGCAATGCTTGGCACCGATACATACTTATAGGCCCATTGAAGTCAATAGATCTCTACAGGCCAAGGAGTACCTCATAACAAACCTTTTTCTGAGATTGGAACCTGTAATTGTTCTGAAGCATAGCATGTCCTCATTCTGCAGTCAAATTCAAACAAATATATATCCTCATCTTGACTGGACCTGTTCCTACAAGTGAATACACTAATTTCAAATCATTTGTCAATTCAGAGATGTGAACACTAGCAACTTCAGTTTACTTCAGGCATCTAACTAAGGTACAATTCAGATTTCTGAAATTTTGAGACTGATGACCCATAGTTAAAGAAGAGGGGCAAGTGTCTTCCATGGGTGGCTCAAAGTAGTTGCACTGAATTTGGTAAATGCAAAGTGATAATAAAATTGGTCTGAATTGCTACGCTTATTATTATTATTATTATTTTTACCCACAAATTACTCTAGAAACTATTTAAGATTTCAGAATTCCTTTCTTTTGCTACCTCAGCGTTAACTGAGAGAGAGACGACTTCCTGTTCTCTCTCCTTGTTGCATTTTCCCCACACCAGACTACCCTACCAGAGAGTTTGTGTTTGTTTTTTTTAGTATCCGTATAGGCTGCGGAAGGAACTAGACACAAGGTATGCACCAAGATCACTCCTACCTTTGGCAGTTTTTTTGTTTATTTGGTTGGTTTGGTTTGGTTTGCTTTGCTTTGCTTTGCTTTTCTTGGCTTGGCTTTGCTTTGGTTGGCTTTGCTTTGGTTTAGGTCCTTGCACTGTCAACTTAGAAATAAAAGAAATCTTTGGTTCAAGTTGTGCAGAATCAGAAGTCCTAACTCTGGAGAGGAGCAGATGTTCAAACACATCTCTTTTTTTCTGTATACTATCTCAAGTTATCTCCCAGTACAGTCTGTACGCTTTCCATATTGCCCTTTGAAAGCAGCTAAAGTTCTTCATTGATTGGATAGGTAATGTAGATATCAAATGTAAGTGCTCTGTACCACCTTGTTGAAATGACTACGGCTGCATATTAAGACATCTAAGCTGATGTTCCAGGACAAAGGAAACCATTCTCATTCTCCATATTAACAAAAATTTTTTATCAAAATATATCGCACCAGTGGATTACACCACTGGAATGAATTACCACCCCTTGAGAACTTAGAAAGGAAAATAATTTTAGAGGGGCTGTGTCATGGAATAGCTTAAGTTCTTGACACACAGTAGGAAGACACATATTTCTTGCTTTTCCTGCTTTGGAATATAAACTGACGCTTCCATCTTCCACTTTCCACATCCAAAAGTATAATAACCACTGCTCTACAAAGTCAGTCATTTTTTATTTTTCCAGCTTCTCTTGTTGATGCTATTCCACTTCACATATATAATTAAATATTACTGTTAAATAATAAATATTAAATAAATGGGCCAGAGAGACAGCAGGAGAAAGACTGGCACTAAGATCTTTCTCACAACATTTTCACATTTTTTTGTTTGGTTTGGTTTGGTTTGGTTTGGTTTGGTTTGGTTTGGTTTGGTTGGTTTTTGTGGCTTTTTTTGGTGTGTTTTTTGTTTAGGAAAAATGCCACACTTTTTATCCATATTTCAATTTAAGAAATCATAATTATGAAAAATTTTGATGAGATTACTTTCCTTGTAATCTATAAGGTCACAAAAATAAAAATAAATATAATAGTTGTAAACAAATCTCAGCAAGTAAATGCCAGAAACTATCCCAATTAATTACAGTACAGATAAGAGTTGCAGTGCTAAGCTTGTTTCAACTCATAGACTTTCCTTTTCTTGAAGATGGAGTCAAATTTTTTGAGAGTTTTGTCTTCTGTGTGCACATGAACATGTATACTGACAGCTCTCTAAATAAGAATGTATTAAAATCACCCAAATACATAGTGATGTTAAACTTCTGGAGCAGCTGTTGAGAAGTTTTTGCAAGGCATTTCTTATTTTCCATCCCTGAGCATTCTTCTGCTTTCAGAATTGTTTTTTTTCTCCATCTCCATAACAAACAAACAAACAACAACAACAACAGCAAAAACTAATAAATAGTATGTTCAGTGATACTGCCTGAATAGGTAAATATCAAGCACAACACCAAACTTTGGACAATCTATAGAATAAAGTCATAAAAAATACAGAAATTAAACACTAGTTACTAAGTGATTGATGTTTAGTAAAAAAG